>NC_057811.1:391330594-391352351 GCF_018294505.1 Triticum aestivum
GCCGCAATGCTCACTGTTCATCCAATCGATCGGCTTCAGTTAGCAGCAGTAGCGAAGGAATCGCTCGATCGGGTTCAGTTAACAGCCATCGATCGATCGCTCGGGTTCAGTAACGCGTAGCCTGCAGTGCAATCGCTCGGGTTCAGTTAGAGCCCAACGCCTTGCTCGGGTTCAGTTAGAGCCAACGCCTCGCACACACGCACGTACGTGTACGAGAGAAACGCGCATCGCTCGGCCCCCGACCTCCCACCGTAACCGGGAACTCCCCGAAATTTTCCTCGCCCTCGCTTCTACCACGGTTTTTTCCGTCATGGACGGCCCAAAGAATGTCATGCAGTTGCGTCTCCGGCCCGCCCAGGATGAAAAGCCCATTTCCTGTCATGATTTTTTGTCATAGAAGTAGGAGCCCACCACATCTATGATGATACCGGGTTTTGTCACAATTATCGTCATAGAAGTGTCATATGTATGACAGAAAAAAAATTCATTCGGCCCAAAATGTCACGGATGTGTCTTTTTTTACTAGTGGGCTCTCATGGCCGGTCAGTCCTGGCCGCCGGCTGCCGCTCCGAGCCTGCGTCCCGTTGCCCCTGTTGCTCCCTTGTCTGGTGGTGGTCGCACCCGCGGCAAGAAGAAGAAGCAGGCCGCCTCTCTTGCTGGCCCTCGCAGCACGCCCGCTCCTGCTCCTGATGCTCGCAGCACTCCGGCGTGGCCTCTCGGAGGCTACCCGCTGTCGGGCATGTTCGCGGCGTGGCCACCCAACTGGCGCGCGCCTGGTGCGACGCGCCTGGTGCCGGCCTGCTCAGGCCTCGCCCTGGAGCCTCGTCACCGCACGCCTATGCGGCCCAACTCGGGCAGGCGGCCCCGCTAGGGTTCGGGCAGATGGCCCCGGCCGCTCCTGCCTACAGCCCTGTCTACCCCTACGGTTCCATCTTCCCCAGCTATGCGCCACTCCCGCCTCATCATCAACCCCCGGCATGGGACCAGACGCAGCTTCACGCCGCCCTCAACGATCTCTCCATCCACGGCGGCGGCAGCGGGAATGATTGGTTCCTTGACACCGGCGCTACCTCACATATGGCGAACAATCTCGGTATCCTGTCTCACTCCAAACCTTACTCCACTTCCACCCGTGTCATCTTCGGTAATGGGGACTCTCTTCCGATCACCCACATGGGTGATGTTTCTTTTCCCACGTCTTCTTTTCCTATTCATCTTCGTAATGTTGTTATTACTCCTAACCTCATCAAAAACTTGATTTCTGTTCGTCATCTTACCCGTGAAAATCCCATTACTGTTGAGTTTGACATGTTTGGTTTTTCTGTCAAGGATCTTCTCACACGACGAGTGATTCTGCAATGTGACAGCCCGGACGACCTTTATCCACTCGGGTCCGCACCTCAAGCTCTTCTCGCCGAAACCTCCGATCTTTGGCACCAACGGCTTGGACATCCGGGACACGCTGCTCTCTCCAAAACATTGTCATCTTTTGAGTTTTCTTGTAATAAAGCCATGTCTACAACATGTCATGCTTGTCGTTTGGGCAAGCACGTTAGGTTACCTTTCAAACAATCAGATTCTCAGGCTAGTTTCCCTTTTGCTCTTATGCACTGCGACGTATGGACATCTCCAATAAAAAGTGTCTCGGATTTTCTTTATTATCTTGTCATTCTTGATGATTTCTCTCATTATACTTGGACCTTTCCATTACGTCGCAAATCTGAAGTTTTTCCGCTCATCTCTCGTTTTCATGCGTTTGTTGCTACGCAATTTCAACGCTCCATCATGAGTTTTCAAACGGACAATGGCAAGGAATTTGATAATAATGCCTCTCGTGATTTCTTTGCTTCTCATGGCATTCACTTTCGGCTTTCTTGCCCATATACCTCTCAATAAAACGCCCGCGCTGAACGCATCCTTCGAACTTTGAATGATAGTGTCCGTACTATGTTATTTCATGCTCATCTTCCTCCTCGATTTTGGGCCGAAGCTCTTAATACTGCCACATACCTACTCAATCTTCGTCCTTGCCGCCCTCGCCACAACCAAACACCCCATGAACTTCTCTTTGGGTTTCTTCCTAAGTATCAACATCTATGGGTTTTTGGTTGTTTGTGCTATCCTAACACTTCTGCCACCGCTCCACATAAACTAGCTCCTCGCTCCGTTGCATGCGTCTTCTTCGGTTACCCTCCTGACCACCGTGGCTATCGATGTTATAATCCGGTCTCCCGTCGCATACTAACATCACGCCATGTCATCTTCGACGAGCGTGTTTTTCCTTTCAGGGACCAGGAGGAGGCATCTTCGTCACCGGCCGACCGGCCACTTCTTCCTGACGTGGGCATGGCGCCCCCGCCAGTGGCCACCCGCCGTCGTGGCCCTCGGCCCGCCATCGCTGGCCGAGAGCCCTTCTGTGGCCGCCCCTTCACCATCTCAGGCGGCCGCACCATCGCCGCCTCGGGCGCCCTCTACGTCGCCACCATCGGCTTCTCCGTCCGTGGCTCCCTCGGCTGAGTCGGCCCATTCGACTGCCACGCCAGCTGAGTCGGCAGCTCCCACGGCAGCTGCTTCGGCTGCCACAGCGGCCGTTTCTCCTGGGTCATCGGGTGATCCCTTTGTCTCGGCTGCTACGCCCGAGGCTGCCACTACTTCTGCAGCCGACTCTCGGCCTCTTCGTCACCAGCGCCTGCACCGCCTGTTGCCCATGGTGCTCCGTGGCTGCGGCCCTCTGCCATGTCCGTTCATACCATGGCCACACGCGCACGTCAGGGCATCATCCAGCCCAACCGACGCTATGAGCAGGCCCATGTGGCCTCCGTCGCGTTATCCCCGGTACCTACATCCGTCCGTGCAGCTCTTCGAGATCCTACCTGGTGTGCTGCTATGCATGAGGAGTTTGATGCTTTGCAGGCCAACCATACATGGACCCTCGTACCTCAGCCTCGCGGTACCAACATCGTGACAGGAAAGTGGGTTTTTCGACACAAGCTCAAACCTGATGGTTCCCTGGATCGCTACAAGGCTCGTTGGGTCGTACGAGGATTCACTCAGCGTGCTGGTGTTGATTTTGGAGAGACATTTAGTCCTGTGGTGAAGCCTTCTACTGTCCGCACAATGCTCCATCTTGCCGCCTCACGTCATTGGCCCGTTCATCAATTGGACGTCTCCAATGCGTTTCTTCATGGAGTACTATAGGAACGGGTTTATTGTGCTCAACCTTCAGGTTTTGTCGACACGGATCACCCGGAGCATGTGTGTTTATTGTCTAAGTCTCTCTATGGACTTAAACAGGCTCCCCGCGGCTGGTACACACGCATTGGAGATTTTCTTCGACGGCTTGGCTTTTCCGCGACTCTTTCTGACACGTCACTTTTCGTCCTTCGTCGTGGTTCCGACATGGCTTACTTGCTCCTGTATGTTGATGACATTGTGCTCACGGCTTCCTCACCGATGTTCCTTCAGTCGATCATCACCTCTCTCAGTGCCGAGTTCAAGATGAAGGACCTTGGACCTCTTCATTTTTTTCTTGGTGTTGCCGTTCAGCGCACAACTTCAGGATTCTTTCTCTCGCAAGAGCGATATGCCGAGGAACTTCTTGATCGAGCTGGCATGTCTAATTGCAAACCTTCTACTACGCCTGTTGACACTAAGTCCAAGGTTTCAGCTACTTCTGGCAACCTAGTGTCCGATGCCACCTTCTACCGAAGCATTGCCGGTGCTCTTCAGTATCTTACTTTGACTCGCCCGGCTATTGCCTATGCCGTCCAGCAAGTTTTTTTGCACATGCATGCTCCACGGGATACTCATTGGGGGATGGTCAAGCGCCTGCTTTGCTATATACATGGCACCACTTCTCACGGTCTTCAGCTTACCGGCAGCTCCTCCATCGACATTGCCGCTTACTCTGACGCTGACTGGGCTAGTTGTCCTGATACACGCTGCTCCACTTCAGGGTTTTGCGTCTATCTAGGTGACTCACTTGTGTCATGGTCATCCAAGCAACAACCCACCGTATCTCGATCCAGTGCCGAGGCCGAATATCGAGCTGTTGCCAATGTTGTTGCCGAATGTTGTTGGTTGCGTCAGCTCCTTGGTGAACTTCATTGCATCATTGAGAAGGCCACTCTAGTATTTTGTGACAACATCTCCGCTGTTTATCTCTCAGCTAACCCCGTTCAACATCGCCGCACCAAGCACATTGAGTTGGATATTCACTTTGTCTGTGAGAATGTGGCCTTGGGACAGTTTCGTGTTGTTCATGTTCCAACTGCTCATCAACTCGCCGATATCATGACCAAGGGTCTTCCGTCTACTTCATTCGATGATTTTCGCAAGAGTCTTGGCATCCATTCTGATGACACTTCGACTGCGGGGGGTGGGGGGGATGTAGGAATATAGGCATTGTATCTCATGCAATCACGTAGGATGTTTTACTTCCATACTTAGCCTCAGCTGATCTCTTTCCTTTTAGCTAGAGATATGGTCTTGGAGGTCAAGTATACTTGTGTATATATGTAACTGTCCTATGGATCAATACAATGCGCTGCAATATTCCCAACTATTCTATCTTACACTAAGGACACCTAAAAGCCAAAGCTTGGGGATGCCCCGGAAGACATCCCCTCTTTTGTCTACTTCCATCGGTAACTTTACTTGGAGCTATATTTTTATTCCCCACATGATATGTGTTTTGCTTGGAGCGTCTTGTATGATTTGAGTCTTTGTTTGTTAGTTTACCACAATCATCCTTGCTGTACACACCTTTTGAGAGAGACACACTTGATTCGGAAATTATTAGAATACTCTATGTGCTTCACTTATATCTTTTGAGCTACATAGTTTTTGCTCTAGTGCTTCACTTATATCTTTTAGAGCACGGTGGTGGTTTTGTTTTATAGAAACTATTGATCTCTCATGCTTCACTTAGATTATTTTGAGAGTCTTAAACAGCATGGTAATTGCTTAAATAATCCTAATATGCTAGGTATTCAAGAATAGTAAAAACTTTCTTATGAGTGTGTTGAATACTATGAGAAGTTTGATGATTGATAATTGTTTTGAGATATGGAGGTAGTAATATTAGAGTCATGCTAGTTGAGTAGTTGTGAATTTGAGAAATACTTGTGTTAAAGTTTATGATTCCCGTAGCATGCACGTATGGTGAACCGTTATGTGATGAAGTCGGAGCATAATTTATTTATTGATTGTCTTCCTTATGAGTGGCGGTCGTGATGAGCGATGGTCTTTTCCTACCAATCTATCCCCCTAGGAGCATGCGCGTAATACTTTGCTTTGATAACTTGTAGATTTTTGCAATAAGTATATGAGTTCTTTATGACTAATGTTGAGTCCATGGATTATACGCACTTTCTTCCTTCCACCATTGCTAGCCTCTCTAATACCGCGCACTTTTCGCCGGTATCATACACCCACCATATACCTTCCTCAAAACAGCCACCATACCTACCTATCATGGCATTTCCATAGCCATTCCGAGATATATTGCCATGCAACTTACCACCGTTCCGTTTATTATGACACGCTCCATCATTGTCATATTTCTTTGCATGATCATGTAGTTGACATTGTATTTGTGACAAAGCCACCGTTCATAATTCTTTCATACATGTCACTCTTGATTCATTGCATATCCCGGTACACCGCCGGAGGCATTCATATAGAGTCATATTTTGTTCTAAGTATTGAGTTGTAATTGATGAGTTGTAAGAAAATAAAAGTGTGATGATCATCATTTTTAGAGCATTGTCCCAAGTGAGGAAAGGATGATGGAGACTATGATTCCCCCACAAGTCGGGATGAGACTCCGGACTAAATAAAAAAAAGAGGCCAAAAAAAAGAGAAAAGGCCCAAATAAAAAAATGAGAGAAAAAGAGAGAAGGGACAATGTTACTATCCTTTTACCACACTTGTGCTTCAAAGTAGCACCGTGATCTTCATGATAGAGAGTCTCTCATTTTGTCACTTTCATATACTAGTGGGAATTTTTCATTATAGAACTTGGCTTGTATATTCCAATGATGGGCTTCCTCAAAATGCCCTAGGTCTTCGTGAGCAAGCGAGTTGGATGCGCACCCACTTAGTTTCTTTTGTTGAGCTTTCATATACTTATAGCTCTAGTCCATCCGTTGCATGGCAATCCCTACTCACTCACATTGATATCTATTGATGGGCATCTCCATAGCCCGTTGATACGCCTAGTTGATGTGAGACTATCTTCCCTTTTTTGTCTTCTCCACAACCACCATTCTATTCCACATATAGTGCTATGTCCATGGCTCACGCTCATGTATTGCGTGAAGATTGAAAATGTTTGAGAATGTCAAAAGTATGAAACAATTGCTTGGCTTGTCATCGGGGTTGTGCATGATTTAAATATTTTGTGTGGTGAAGATAGAGCATAGCCAGACTATATGATTTTGTAGGGATAACTTTCTTTGGCCATGTTATTTTGAGAAGACATAATTGCCTAGTTAGTATGCTTGAAGTATTATTATTTTTATGTCAATATGAACTTTTATCTTGAATCTTTCGGATCTGAATATTCATATCACAATTAAGAAGAATTACATTGAAATTATGCCAAGTAGCACTCCGCATCAAAAATTCTGTTTTTATCATTTACCTACTCGATGACGAGCAAGAATTAAGCTTGGGGATGCTTGATACGTCTCCAACGTATCTATAATTTTTGATTGCTCCATGCTATATTATCTTCTGTTTTGGACTTTATTGGGCTTTATTATTCACTCTTATATTATTTTTGGGACTAACCTATTAACCGGAGGCCCAGCCCAGAATTGCTGTTTTTTGCCTATTTCAGTGTTTCGCAGAAAAAGAATATTAAACGGATTCCAAACGGAATGAAACCTTCGGGGACGTGATTTTTGGAACGAACATGATCCAGGAGACTTGGACCATACGTCAAGAAACAAAAGAGGAAGCCACGAGGTAGGGGGCGCGCCTACCCCCCCGGGCGCGCCCTCCACCCTCGTGGGCCTCCTGTTCCTCCACTGACGTACTCCTTCCTCCTATATATACCTACGTACCCCCAAATGATCAGATACGGAGCCAAAAACCTAATTCCACCGCCGCAACCTTCTGTACCCACGAGATCCCATCTTGGGGCCTGTTCCGGAGCTTCGCCGGAGGGGGCATCCATCACGGAGGGCTTCTACATCAACACCATAGCCTCTCCGATGAAGTGTGAGTAGTTTACCTCAGACCTTTTGGTCCATAGTTATTAGCTAGATGGCTTCTTCTCTCTTTTTGGATCTCAATACAATGTTCTCCCCCTCTCTCGTGGAGATCTATTCGATGTAATCTTCTTTTTGCGGTGTGTTTGTTGAGACCGATGAATTGTGGGTTTATGATCAAGTTTATCTATGAACAATATTTGAATCTTCTCTGAATTCTTTTATGTATGATTGGTTATCTTTGCAAGTCTCTTCGAATTATCAGTTTGGTTTGGCCTACTAGATTGATCTTTCTTGCAATGGGAGAAGTGCTTAGCTTTGGGTTCAATCTTGGGGTGTCCTTTCCCAGTGACAGTAGGGGCAGCAAGGCACGTATTGTATTGTTGCCATCGAGGATAACAAGATGGGGTTTTTATCATATTGCATGAATGTATCCCTCTACATCATGTCGTCTTGCTTAAAGCGTTACTCTGTTCTTATGAACTTAATACTCTAGATGTATGCTGGATAGCGGTCGATGTGTGGAGTAATAGTAGTAGATGCAGGCAGGAGTCGGTCTACTTGTCTTGGACGTGATGCCTATATACATGATCATACCTAGATATTCTCATAACTATGCTCAATTCTGTCAATTGCTCAATAGTAATTTGTTCACCCACCGTAAAATACTTATGCTCATGAGAGAAGCCACTAGTGACCTATGGCCCCCGGGTCTATCTTCATCATATTAATCTTCCAACACTTAGTTATTTCTGTTGCCTTTTACTTTGCTTTTATTTTACTTTGCATCTTTATCATAGAAATACCAAAAATATTATCCTATCATATCTTTCAGATCTCACTCTCGTAAGTGACCGTGTAGGGATTGACAACCCCTTATCACGTTGGTTGCAAGGATTTATTTCTTTTGTGTAGGTGCGAGGGACACGCGCGTAGCCTCCTACTGGATTGATACCTTGGTTCTCAAAAACTGAGGGAAATACTTACGCTACTTTGCTGCATCACCCTTTCCTCTTCAAGGGAAAACCAATGCAGTGCTCAAGAGGTAGCAGAGAGGGAGGAGAGAACCTCCGCCGCCGCCATCACACGCACGAGCTTTGCCCCGCGCCGACCATCGGCAGCGTCGGAGGAGGAGAAGGGCGCTGGAGGGTAACTAGGCGGCGGTGGTGGCTGAGCCCTCCCGAGCCGCCCGTGGGGGAGGCGACGCGAGAGGGAGGTGTATTTCGCGAGAGGGAGATGTATCTGTTGCTGGAAGAGCACAACTGGTTCACTATGCCCAAAATGTCCAGAGCATGGATTAGTCTTTGACTTGTTTACTCTATACTTTCTCTGCAGAATACTTCTTGGCTGCAGGTTTACAGGTGAAATACCTACAGAGATTGGCCAGCTATCAAATTTGATATCTCTGTAAGGAGCCTAAACTTATATATATGTATCTAATGTTGCGGAACATTTCTTGTCTGGAGTACATAAATGCAATTTCTGAACTTCTCTTTAACTAAAAGCGCAATTTTACCTATCTATGTACCATGAGACCTTCCTACTGTTATCTTTGACATGTTTGCTGAAATTACTTGACGAAATTGTGATCATATATGCGACTATTCATTTCTGAACCAGTGCTCATCTGCTCTTGGTGAACAGTAAAAAAATATTATAAAATTTCAAAAAATACCACTCCCTCCGATCCAAAATAAGTGTCGCAGTTTTGAATCAAAACTGCGACACTTATTTTGGATCGGAGGTAACCCGGGCTCATCTACTTTTGAACCTAGCAAGCTGCAACCTTTAGATCATTTCGTGTTTATGTACCAGGATTTTACCTAGCCATCGTTCCTAACAATATTTATGCACTTCGTTTTAGCAAAGTAAGGTTGATCACTGCACTCTGCCTGCAGATCTGTGAACATCAACAGGTTCACCGGTCGAATCCCGCCATCACTTGGTGGCCTCTCGAAGCTATACTGGTTTGATCTTGCTGAGAATAAGCTCACTGGAGAACTTCCCGTATTTGAGGGAATAAATCTTGGTTTGGATAATCTGACAAATACAAAGCACTTGTAAGTGCATTCTCTGAAATGGCCAAACTTGATAGCTGAAGAATTCTTTTCCTTGAAATCTTGAAGATTTTACATCTCGTGTACATACCATATTTTGCGACTGCCGCTGAAATGGCCAAACTTGGTTCATTTGCTTTTGGTTTAATATAGTATCGATAGCTATTGCATTTTTTCCATTTTGTCTGTCCCCGATTATAAGTTCTCGTTGACCACGGCCTATAGGAACCAGGCTATCCACTGCTTTTAAGCCTGTTTGCATGGGTTCGTGCACAGATTTATGTTCAATAATCCCTGGGGCTTTCACTTCTACACGTCTTCGTTCGTGATCGCTTAGAGCCCCTTTTCCATCAATAGGTACTCCCAAGGCGTCGACCACACGGCCTAACATGGCCTTTCCCGCTGGAACATCCATAATAGATCCAGTGTGTTTGACAAGGTCTCCTTCTTTAATAGCGGTATCACTTTATACGCTATTTCGAAATCGAATGAATTGAGCAACTGTATTTCCCTAGGTTTCCATTGAAAAGGGGCTTTTTTTGTATGCAAGTGATGATCGATTGGCGGAGAAGCCGCTCCCGTGTGGGGTGGCCGTGAGAATGATTCCGAGTCTTCCTGACCAGACCCATGTGGACCTTGTAAATAAATAGGTTTGTAAGTGCCTAGCTGAGTAATAAGATAAGTACCTTTGCTAATAATCCAAAACCTTTCATCTTCTCTTTCTAGATATAGCAGCCTACCCATATTGATAGTGGAATTATGGATCTCCTCTTTCGGATAGCCCATTTTGAATAAGTGTTATGGGTAAGGGCTTGACCTACCAGTTGAATGGAATCTACCGTTCTTTATGCTCTCGCTAGCTTTGAACTTGTTTGTACCAGTAATCAAACCCAGAATCTCATTTCCCATTGCTTTCATCGCATAGAGCCAGATGCCGCATCCATAGGCCTATTTAGTAAGTGGGGTGTATCCTTGGTGACACTTGAGAAATAATCCTATACTTCCAATAACCCACTACTTCCTCCACGGATGGTACATGGAAGGCATCTGCCGGAACTAGAGGCGAGCACTTTTCAATCAATTACGAGAGGCATTCGCTTCTCTGATCTTTAATAAGCGAAGCAACGAGCCTAGTAGGGGAAATACCTTCCTCAGGAATGTCATCAAAGCCAGGTTCTCCAATCGTAAAAGGGAATATTCCATGGCACAAGGGTTGTTTTTAGGTGTTGTCCTCGGCAGACCACCACAAAAGGTCCGAATCAGGCGAAACTTCTTTTGGTGCCAGCGAGAAGTAGTAACAAGAACTCCTCCTCTATTCAATATCAGCCTGCTTTAGGTCTAGGTCATAATGAATTTTCTGATACCTTCCTTCGTCCATAGATCAGCGTTTTGCTTCTGTCCCGTGATGAAGAAGGATAGAAGAATGGTAAGATAGGACCGTATTAGTGAGCCGTGGGAAAAGAATTTTTTCGTACCTTGATTGGACCCACCCAAAAGCAATAGGAATCCCTTTCTCCTCCTATAAGGAAATCTCGTCGTTTCACTCTTCTTCAAGTACCATCGGATTAGTCAACTCAAACGCTAAGAGATTACTATAGAACCAAGGCGGCTTTGAGGCTGGCTCCACTCTCCAAATAGAGCAGTTACTTCGTTGATGACAAGAACCCCATGTCCACTAGCCGTTCATTTCTTCGACTCGATGCCTCCTCATTTGATCCCATTCCCATATTAATAAAAGAATTAGGGCAATGTGAGGGAAAAGAATGCCAAAAGCATTTAGAGATTTGACTGGGATTCGTTCTGGCTCAGATGGCAAGGGATTGCTATAACTATTTTGAGAAGCATTAATGAGATCTCTTTTTTCACAAAGTGATATGAAAAATCATGCGGAAGAACCTATAAGTAAAAATAATTCTAGATTCCCATCATACATTACCAAACTTCCAAATAAGAATAAGCTAAAAATGGATAAATACCTTAAGGAACTGGAAGCAGACCCTGATTATAAAGGGCAACCTCCTAAACCATCAGTATTCCTTGTAGGTGACATTGAAACCATTCCCTTGTTGGATCAGAACTAGGTTCCCGCAGAGATAATAGAATCCAAAATCTTCCCCGCCACCACGCTTATGCAGCCGCCTTTATGACTGTCAATTCAGACAAGAAACTATCAAAGATTTATATTAATCATTATAGTTCCCACGAATATATAAATACGCACCCATCATTTTATGATCGAAGTGATTGTGTACTCCAAGCATTCATAAATGGAATACTTTCTGTTGTAAGCAAACAAAGAAAGTCACTAATTATTTACTTTCATAACATGAGTCGATTCGATGGTATTCTGATGACCCAACATCTTAGTAAGTTTCACCCCGACTTGAAAGTGGATACTGTAATGCGAAATGGTATTATGTATGAGGTTGCTGTTTCTAGACGTGTTCAGGACGGTAGGAATAAATCACGTCTCCTTTTTAAAATGCGGTGTTCGTTGTTGATTCTCCCTGATTCGTTAGCAAACTTAGCTAAACAATTGTGTTAGGAATAAGAAAGCGATGTCGGCGGAAGAAATACAAAGAAACCTATCACACTTTTGTAGTATAGACGCGGTGCACCTGATTTTATAGGCATCAGAATGGGTTTATCTTGGAAGATCTTGACTTCTCCGTGCCTTCTACCTCCGACACGTCATATCTCCTATGCCGACCTCGTACTTTTGATCACTTCTTCCTTACGAATTGTATCTATTACGAATTGTGTCTATTTAAGATTTTTCTCGATTGATATTCATTTTTTCATCTATCTCATGAAATTTCCCTTCTATTAAGCGATAAAGAGCAATTGACGAAGTCAACAGGAAGTCCGTCAGATGATGGTATGGATCGAAGGAATCCTCCTATCTTCGACTGAACACCCTTTTGCTGGGATTTCGCATTCCTATTCCGATTGGCAGAAGCCTTTCTTTCTGTTTGTGCCGCCCTATGGCGATTTCTTACTCAACGTTTGCACTTTCTTACCAACTCTTGTACAATTTAGGTTCAGCGTTGTTCTGACGATTAACATTTCTCTGTTTGACGGTTTTTACCTTCAACAAGCTTTGTTGCATCACTTCTCGATTGCTTTAGTGCTCGGAGAGTAAGCATAGCATATTGTCAGCTAGTTATTTATTGATAGCAAACAGCTAGTAGGTCAAGCCGGAGCCTTCACTCACTCAGCTTGGGTCAGCACTGTATCTCTAATTGGCGGAGACGAACTCCAATCCACCCACTTCATTTGTTTCCCAAGGAGGGTCATCAGCGAGTCCGCTCTCCCCAAGGTAGTTAAAAGGCGTAGGTACGCATTCCCCTGCACCAATGTACCGAAGCACTTTACCTTTAATCACTAGATGGGCTCGATCCAGGGTCCTATTTTCGTTCTCCATGACTTCAAAGCTGCTTCTCTTTATCAATTCTGGACAGTTCTATAAACATTGGTACCAGGGGTTCTATGACCAAAAATCTTTTTTCTCTCCTGGCGTTTATGTATTTATTATCGCTGTGTAAATGCGATGACTGTCGTCAGCAAGTATCCAGTGCCCATAGTCGAAGAACTCCTGGATGTCTGGTGCCTCATGGTTTTCTAAACCCGATCTCAGAGCTGGTTATCACCAGATTCGTATGGCAGCTGGCGATGAATTCAAAACAGCCTTCCAGACTCTGGAAGGGCACTACGAGTACAAGGTCATGTCCTTCGGCCTCGCGGGAGCACCAGCCACCTTCTTGGGAGCCATGAACACACTCTCAAACAAACCCCTTCTGTGCAAATGCGCCCTGGTGTTATTTGACGACATTTTAGTCTACAGTGCCTCTCTTTAAGATCACACAATCCACTTGCAATCAGTGCTTGAGTTGTTAAGAAGGGATCAATGGCAAGTCAAACGCTCAAAGTGCTCTTTCGCTCAACGCCAGTTATCCTATTTGGGCCATACTATCAGCCAGCATGGGGTTGCCACTGAAACCCACAAAATTAAGAACATTGCCAACTGGTCTTCTCCGCAATCAGTCAAAGAAGTCCGCAGCTTCTTAGGTTTGGCCGGCTATTACAGGCGCTTCATTCGCCATTTCGGCATCATTGCAAAGCCACTGACACATCTCCAGAAGAAACATGGAGAGATCCTGAGCTTTGAGGCAACTAAAGAAACAAGATGATTTTCAGTTATATTTAAGAACAGAAGAGGAAGACAAAGCAACCCTAGGATTTCTCTGCTCCCAGTGCTTAATACGAAAAGCTCGACATAAACCCAAGGACGGGCAACCGCTGCTAAACCAGGATCTCCATCTCTTTGAATAAAAGCAATCCTTTCCATCGACCAGCCTACGAGCATCTTCGCTACTATAATGAAGGACGTTGACACTATCCCATTCTACTTAGGAGGGGTAATTCCAGAAAAATCCTATCTAAAAATCATTTAGAGATAAGTTTCTATAGAAAGATAAGCGGGTGTACAAATGAACTTTCTTATGATACTATGATACTCAGATACCACTCATTGGATGGGACCGGTGGACCATTGATTGATAAAAACTAGTAAATAAGCCCTTTTCTCGCAGGTACGAGAGATTGCACAACCTTGCCTTGAACGCTTGAAGTTCTAAATAAATCTGTAGAGGAAGGCCAATTGTATCATGTCAGCAATGGTACTCTCCTGGGCTATAGACTGTCACCTGCTTCAAGGTATCTTGCTTGTGAAAGCCGAAAAAAGAAGAAAAGAATGAAATGGCGGTTCATCAGTAGTCAAAGGTGCAGACTTCATTCTTTGTTTCCTCCATCCTCTACCATTACATTTTGCTTTTTAGGACTACCTAAAGGAAATGAATAGAATGATCCATAGTCATACCTACTTGAGGGCACCGAATGCATACAGCTTACGTCAACTTTATATATATATATATAATTATTGATTCCATTCACACCCTTTGGGAACAGGAAACGGAGAACTTGTTGCTTTCTTCTCTTTTTGCTGTAGCTAAGGACAACTTAGATTGAAATGATTGACTTGATCTAGGTACGTGGTCCAAATGGATAGGTAGAATTACCCAGAGGGAGCCCTAGTTTCAGCATAAAAGGAAGAAGTCGGGTCCGCGCGGTTCGCCTTTTCGAATGCAGTAGTGTTTTTGGCTTTGGCAATACCAGCTAGCTAGCTACTTACTTGTGTGGGAGTCCTATAAAGAAAAGCCTGAGTTATAGACTGACTAAAGAAATCCACCTAAGCCATAAGTTTTTGTTACAGCTGGCACACCTGCTTGCAAACTACAAAATCTGATTCTAGTAGAAAGTGGACCAAGTCTTAAGAGAGATAAGCCGGTCTTTATACACTGGCCCTACTTCGAATTCAGTCAGTGGCCAGATGCATTGTAAGCAATTCCAGTCCCAGCTGCTGAGGTGGCATAGTCAGCCCTACCTAAGTATTGAACAAAACCAACCATTTGTATAATATTATCCTATCTTGCATATTAATTAAGACCACTTATTAGATCAAGGTTGGCATACATAGCATAGGAAGGTGGAGATCTGAAGTAATCTATATGTCCCTCAGCCAGTCATCCATTTCTCTGGATATGAAGTTTACAACATAAAAAAATGACCCTTTTCATAATGAAATCCATTACATGCCATCCAAAGAACTCTGATCTGGATTACCAGCTTTCGGGTGGAAGGACGGATCGATTGACCAAGCAACAACGATCCCTTCACGATGGTCAAGTGCGAAGGTCCCGATCGGATTGCCGATCTGCCAGTGTTGTTCGACTGATTTTTTTCATCTCAAAACCATTGATGCTGACCTGTCACTGCTCAAGTGATTTTCCTGCATGGTTCTAGGAACCAAAAGAAGACTTTGGGTAGGTCAATGATAGATTCTATGTCTATAATGGAACGTAGGTTCTTTTTAGGAGGAAGCTTAGAAGGATTCTTTTCACAGCGTAAGAACCATCGAAGAGCATGGGATTGGTATTGCTGGCAGGGACTTTAAAGTGAGAGCTTGATCACTAAACCCCTGCTGCTTTCGATCATTCCTGCTAAAGTAGTTGGCAATGACTCATTGGAAACTTCTATTGGATCTGGGAGAAGAAGAAATCCAATCAATGGGTAGGTAGTCAATTTCTGGCGAAAGCACAAACCTTTTCTCTTACTTAAGGCAATAAAATCCATTCAGTTCGATAATAATCTGTTTGAGATGTGTTTTACCGAGAAGTTATATGGCTTACGGTTCTAAGCCGTTGAGTTCGTGTTTTGGTAGTTGTTGTTTTGAAGGATGGCGGATCCAGAGTTGAAGGATAGCGAGGCATACCAACGCCATGCCAACAAGAGGAACCATTCGGACTTAAAACAACCGACCTACCCCCTGCCACTTCTTCCTCTAAGTCAAGTTGATAGATTTCTGTACGAGTTTTCAAGTGCCATCTCCAGTCTAAGCGATTGAGTTCAGTGATTGTATCAAACAAAAGCCCCCTCCCGGGGCAGGTACGCGACTGTCTCTCTTCCAAAGTGTGATCATCTTCTCCAGTCTCCCGTTTCCACCTATTTTAAATGGTCAGCCTGTGCGGCATCAATTGAATTTGAATTCTAAAATAAAGTAGAATTCGGTGAAGGAACCTATTCTCTGGTATCTGCTTCGGCCATCTCATCTGGTTTCGGCCTTCTTTGTGAGCAGCTCCTAACTCGCTCGACGGGGTATGATCGCTACTGTTGATAGGTCGATCGGAAAAGAATAAGTTCCAGGACAGAATAGAAAGAAAGTACTCTAACACTTTCTTCGCCATTCTTTTCTAGGAGGAGCTCTATTTTGCTAATAAAAATGTAATGCTACCTCCCTACGGCGATTCATAACTAGAAGAACTCGTTGGCACAACCGGACCTTATTAAAGGCCTCGGCCGTCTGATCGACTGAAAGATCTTATCTTGGAGTTCTAGTATGGGTCGTCGACCCTTTCTCCTCCTCAGTAGGTGCAAACCCTGGTTCTGTAAATGATTATAACTGCCTTGGAGCTAGATAAGCAAACCTTCTTCTGTTTGAGTATGATGGATGTTACACCCACTGCCAGATACAAGCAAAAGCTTTCCAACTAAGCTAGGAGTCAGAACGAACTCATGAAGCTATCCTTCTTCTTGGATCTCAAGATTCAAATGGAATTTTATCACCCTAGATTTTGGCTTTAATTTCCACTTTATACTTGAGTTAAGCAAGGCACCAGCATGGGAGAGAAGATAGCCCCTCGGGATCGCTTACTAGCCGACCTGCTTGATTTATTTATGAGGTATCTAGATGGCACTGCACCGGCGAGGGAAAGGGAAGCTGATGAGAGCTAAGGGAAAAGTGCATTTAACGAATAGGTTCACTACAAACTGTACTATCTCTAGACCCCCTCTCTATACTCCCGCATAATATATGGATCCCCCGGATAATATTGATCCTCCAACAGCTGACATATCTTATCTAAACTCCCGGAAACTTGGGCATGGCTTTTTCGAACTTAGTTGATTTTGTAAGAAGCAACTTGAAAAGCACAAAGACTACATCTAAACAAACCTTACGTCTTCGTTCGGCTCATTCTTGCTTATCTCACCCTATTTCCTTACTTTAGCTTAGAAGTAGGCATATGGGAAGTTACACAAAGATGACTTATCGGTTGGCCTAAGCTTACTCGATTCCATTCTTTCCAATATCATATACACATAGTGAAATGCATCTATCTCCTCTCCTCCCCTTCTTTCTTTTTATCCATTTTATATACCTAGTTGAAGACTACTTCAGATTATAGGACGGGCTTTTCTACCCATTGACCGGGACCGATCACTGTGTTTGACCGCTCTTGGTATTCAGACCTTGGACTTTTTCGCTAGGAGCTAATTCATTCTTTAAGAGCTCTATACATAAAGAGAAGGCCTATTCACTTAAAGGACTGTGAAATCTACCCTATGCCACGAAAAGTCTAGGCACCTAAATAAAGTAAAGATGGGATCCCTGACCAATAGATTAAGCTATCCAATGAGTTAGGAACCTTTTTTCTTCCCCCTTCTCTTCTCCGCTTTGCTCTGTTACTCCTTTTGTAGATGGTTGGTCACCACTCTTAGGCATTTTGTTCTCTGCTTGTGGTGGGTCCCCAATCTTGATCTGGTGCTGACTTAATAGGGAAACCTACCCAGAAAATGCCCCCCTTTCCGGTCCGGTTAACAAAGCCTGTAAACCAAGAGTGGAACGAAGAGCTAAAACATCACCTTTACCCTTATCCTATTTCTTTCTTACTTGTAAACCAGACCGCCTCATTCCTTTTTCTTTCTTTGGTAAGGAAGGGACGGCTATTCCCACAGGTTGATCTTGATAAAATGTGCAGCGGTAAGCAACTAACAATCTCGATGCAGGACTGTCATTCCCATAGGTTCCTCCTCCAAAACCTTCTTAGGCGAAAAAGACTGGAAGGGCTTATTCCCACTGCTGATTACTGAGAACCTTCTACCGGGAAAGATTTCCTTCTATGCCTAGTGGTTTTTGAATTGGAAATGGGAAAGGCAGAGAGAATTTACTCAAATTCCACTATGTTATGTATACAATGATCGGGTTGCGTCTGGTATGATCGGGGTGCTTTATCTAAACTAGGCAGGATAACTTGGCTAACTTTCCTACTCTGCTAGCATCTCTGAACAGCATGTACCCTCAACCGCCGTAACGAAGGAATGAATCTATTAAGTGGGAAAGAGCCCTCGTGGCAGCTATATCCGCGAGGATTCCAAGTGTTCCAATTCATCTCGTTACAGACCCACATCAAACATGCAACTGCTTGTCGCACACTCCTGCTACTCCGACCTACGCTTCTCATATCGCATCCTTGGTCCCTAAACGACGGTATATTCTTTTTTCGGGTTCTATGAGCGTAAATGGAGACACTTCCCCCTTTTTCGACATATGAATATGCCTTGCCTCGAAGATAAAGAAATCCTGAGTAAGGAGAGAGATTCTCCACACGAACGAACGACCCGTCAGGTTCGAACTGACTTAGGTTGGACCAGGACTCACCTATCTCCACCAAGAAGGAATCGCTTTGGTTACGCAGTTCAGTTGGCGATAAAAGCCAACCTAATCTGCGGGCCGGTAGGCCAGCCAACTAACTCTTCAAATGAAGAACTTATTTCCCCACATCTATCTCTATGAAACTTCCTTCATAGTTAGGAGAGGTTTTTTTTAGCTTTTTGTCTCTTTTACCGCAGGAAGTTCTCCAAAAGTATGAAAGGCCGGAGGGATTTGTACCAACCATTCTAGTGTGGTTGGATTCTGTTCAACAGCCCAAGGACTTTCCGCACATTTTTGGTTCTTTCCACTATTTGAAGTGATTGCGACAACTACGAAGAAACGACGAATCCCAACTACGGATATATAAGAACCAAAACTGCTCAGAGAATTCCATCCAGCATAAGCATCTGGATAATCTGGAATGCGACGTGGCATACCCGAAAGCCCTAAGAAATGCATGGGAAAGAAGGTCAGATTAACCCCCAAAAAAGTGATCCAAAAATGGATTTGGCCTAAAGTTTCAGGATATGTCCGACCAAAGATTTTACACACCCAATAGTAAAATCCAGCAAATAAAGCAAAAACGGCTCCCGTAGAAAGTACATAATGGAAATGTGCAACCACATAATAAGTATCATGTAGAGCAATGTCTAGCCCAGAGTTTGCTAGAACTATTCCAGTGAGCCCTCCTATGGTGAACAAAAAGATGAACCCTACAGCAAATAACATGGGTGTTTTGTATTGTATCGAACCTCCCCACATGGTAGCGATCCAACTAAAGATTTTGATTCCTGTGGGCACAGCTATGATCATGGTAGCTGCGGTGAAGTAGGCACGCGTATCAACGTCTAAGCCCACAGTAAACATATGATGAGCCCAAACTACAAATCCAAGAACACCTATACTTATCATGGCATAAACCATGCCTAGATACCCGAAGACCGGTTTTCTTGAAAAGGTCGATACGATATGACTAATAATACCAAATCCAGGAAGAATGAGAATATACACCTCTGGATGACCGAAGAACCAAAAGAGATGCTGGTATAATATTGGGTCTCCCCCTCCTGCAGGATCAAAAAAGGTTGTATTAAAGTTTCGATCGGTTAATAACATTGTAATTGCCCCCGCCAGTACCGGAAGTGATAATAAAAGTAGGAATGCTGTCACTAGAACGGACCACACAAAAAGTGGTAATCTATGCATAGTCATTCCAGGTCCAGGCATGTTGAAGATAGTTGTTATAAAATTGATAGAACCTAAAATTGATGAAATACCTGATAGATGAAGACTAAAAATTGCTAAATCAACTGCTCCTCCAGAATGACTGGTAATACCACTTAAGGGCGGATAGACTGTCCACCCAGTGCCGCTGCCCACTTCTACTAAGGATGAGCTTAATAGGAGGAAGAGACTTGGTGGCCACAACCAGAATGATATATTATTTAATCGTGGACATGCCATGTCAGGTGCACCTATCAGAATTGGAACAAACCAATTACCAAATCCACCTATCATCGCCAGCATAACCATAAAAAGGATCATTAAAAAAGCATGAGCCGTTATTAAAACATTATAAAGTTGATGATTCCCACCAAGAATTTGATCGCCGGGTCGGGCTAATTCCATACGAATCAGTACAGAGAAGCATGTGCCCATCACTCCTGCAATGGCACCGAAGATGAAATAGAGAGTCCCAATATCCTTGTGGTTAGTAGAGAAGAGCCATCGAACCATATTTGTCATTTTTTATTTGAGAAATGAAAACTTTCCTTATCAAAGAGGGGCCGGGGGGCTGGAAGAGAAAAGAAAGAGGGGCCCGCCCGGGGGCTGGAAGAGAAAAGAATCAGAATTACTGAGCTACCCCGCTCTTTTTTTC
This sequence comes from Triticum aestivum, assembly GCF_018294505.1. Taxonomy (NCBI): domain Eukaryota; kingdom Viridiplantae; phylum Streptophyta; class Magnoliopsida; order Poales; family Poaceae; genus Triticum; species Triticum aestivum. The sequence goes on from NC_057811.1 coordinate 391,350,797, forward strand.
TAATTCCCTTCTAAGATCCTCCGACTTAAACAAGTCGAGAGCATGCTCGTGCTCAGCTCTTTCGAGACTTGCCTTGCTCTTGGGGATTTCTTCCCATTGGATCCTCTGTTCCACTTCCAGGCACCTCCTTGCGGAGCTTTCCGCCTCAAGGAGATCCCGGTTGTGGGAAACAACATCTCTAAAGAAAACAGATCCTCCCTCATTCTCCCGCAGATCTTGATAAGACGCTTGGAGAACAGTGAAAGAATCAGTTGTGTGAATATGGTCCAGATAGGAACGAAGCCCTTCATCGACCAAGTAGGGCTCGATCGGTAGATAAGGCCCTATTCTTTGATAAAGCACCACAAATTCCTGAATGACATCTTCACTAGTAAAAAAAGACACATCCGTGACATTTTGGGCCGAACGAAATTTTTTCTGTCATACATATGACACTTCTATGACGATAATTGTGACAAAACCCGGTATCATCATAGATGTGGTGGGCTCCTACTTCTATGACAAAAAATCATGACAGAAAATGGGCTTTTCATCCTGGGCGGGCCGGAGATGCAGCTGCATGACATTGTTTGGGCCGTCCATGACGGAAAAAACCGTGGTAGAAGCAAGGGCGAGGAAAATTTCAGAGAGTTCCCGGTTACGGTGGGAGGTCGGGGGCCGAGCGATGCGCGTTTCTCTCATACACGTACGCGCGTGTGTGCGAGGCGTTGGCTCTAACTGAACCCGAGCGAGGCGTTGGGCTCTAACTGAACCCGAGCGATTGCACTGCAGGCTACGCGTTACTGAACCCGAGCGATCGATCGATGGTTGTTAACTGAACCCGATCGAGCGATTCCTCCGCTACTGCTGCTAACTGAAGCCGATCGATTGGATGAACAGTGAGCGTTGCAGGGGGGTTGGATGAACAGTGAGCGGTGGCGTTGCCTCTAGATGAACAGGACCCCGTGGTGTGGAGGGCTGGATGAATAGTAGATGGTGGAGGGGTGCCCGTGGAGGGGTGGTTGAACATGACCCTGTGGTGTGGAGGGCTGGATGAACAGTAGACGGTGGAGGGGTGCCCGTGGAGGGGTGGTTGAACAGTAGCCGGTGGAGTACCGCGCGGTGGAGGCTGGATGAACAGGAGCCCGTGGAGGCTGGAGGAGGTCGACGGTAGCCCGTGGAGGCTGGAGGAGGTCGACGGTGGAGATGAACAGTATCCCGTGGAGTCCCGTTTTGCTGTACGCCGCACCCCTCCCGATGAACAGGACCCCCGTTTCGACCGTAGGAGGTCCGTTTCGTCCGTTTTTTGGTACGCCACACCCCTCCCGATCAACAGGACCCCCGTTTCGACCGTAGGAGGTCCGTTTCCTCCGTTTTGCGGTACGCCACACCCCTCCCGATCAACAGGACCCCCGTTTCGATCGTAGGAGGTCCGTTTCCTCCGTTTTGCGGTATGCCACACCCCTCCCCATGAACAGTAGCCTGTGGAGTAGCGCGCGGTGGAGGCGGGATGAATAGGAGCCCGTGGAGGAACAGTCACAGGTGGAGGTTGGAGGAGGTCGACGGTGGATGAAGA
>NC_057811.1:391352385-391377385 GCF_018294505.1 Triticum aestivum
CTGTTTCCTCCGTTTTGCGGTATGCCACACTCCTCCCGATCAACAGGACCCCCGTTTCGACCGTAGGAGGTCCGTTTCCTCTATCTTGCGGTACGCCACACCCCTCCCCATGAACACGACGCATTCCGTTGCCTCCCCATGAACACGACGCATTCCGTTGCCTCCCCATGAACACGACGATGACGTTGTTTCTCCGTTCTGACCCAGCCATGTACACGAGCCCTCGCCGTACGTATGCGCGAGTAGGCGTTCGAGACCCTGCCCGTATGTACGTACGTGGCCGTATTTTCTTTCTTGCACCCTGGCCACTGTACGTACGTGTACATGCTACGTGCGCGCCTCTACTACGACACGTACACGCCTCTACTACGACACGTGCGCGCCTCTACGTCGACCAGTATATATGTACGTACACGTTCGCGACCAGAATGACAACGCTACGTACGCTTCGACCAGGTGGGTCCCGACTGTCAGGCACTTCCTTGCCTGCGAAGATGTAGCTGGTGGGTCCCAGCAGTCAGGGGGGCGAATCATTTTGGTTTTTTTTGCCCGGACGCACTTCCTTGCATGCGAAGATGTAGCTGGTGGGTCCCAGCAGTCAGGGGGGCGAATCGTTTTTTTTTTGCCTGGACGCACTTCCTTGCGTGCGACGGTGTAGCTGCTGGGTCCCAGCAGTCAGGGGGGAAACGTCTTTTTCATGAAATACAGTGGCCCGTCCGGTGGGTCCCTGCTGTTAGGTGGAGGAATCATTATTTTCCGCGTAATAAGGAGGCACTTCCTTGCTGCCGCCGTGGACCCAGCTGTCAGCCTCTCCACGTACAGTCCACGTCCGATGGATGTCGTTCCTTGACCACGTTGACCACGCCACACCGAGAGCACCAGGGCGATGGACGAAGGCGAGGCTTAGGAAGGGGACGACGCGGAGCCAGTGAAGACGCGGCAGTGGATGCCCACGCGGAGAGGAGTATGAGGGTTCCCTCGTTCGGCTGCGGTGTGAGGCTGTCGTCGCCGCAGAGCCTGGCCAGCGGTGGCAATAGTAGGGGGCGGTGAGGCCTCCACGGCAGCACAGCCGGCCACGGGAGGTAGGAGCAGGCGGCACGACTGGCGCTGCTTTGGCCGGCTGGAGCAAGAAGACCAGAGGTTGAAGAAGCACTACGGCCGTTGGATGGACATCGTACGGTCACTGGAGCTAGAATCGTTCATATTGACTAAGTTGACAAAGCCCTCCGTCCCCGTCAACTTAGTAGGCCCACAAGTCAGCCTCCCACCAAGGTGGGTCCCAGCTAGCAGGGGGAGTATTCATTTTTTGTGCGTAATAAGGAGGCTCTTCCGGTGGGTCCGAGCTGACAGCGGGGGGAACGTTTTTTTCGCGAAATACGGTGGCCCGTCCGGTGGGTCCCAGCAGTCGGGGGGAAACGTTTTTTTCGCGAAATAAGGTGGCCCGTCCGGTGGGTCCCCGCTGTCAAGTGGAGGAATAATTATTTTGCGCGTAATAAGGAGGCACTTCCTTGCGGCCGCCGTGGAACCAGCTGTCAGCCTCTCCACATACAGTACTCTTCCGATGGAAGTCGGTCGTTGACCATGTTGACCACGCCGCGCTGAGAGCACCAGGGCAGTGGACGACGGCGAGGCCTAGGAAGGGGACAACGCGGAGCCAGGGAAAACGCAGTAGTGGAAGCCCGCGCGGAGAGGAGTACGAGGGTTCACTGGTTCGGCTGCGGTGTGAGGCTGCCGTCGCCGCAGAATAACAGGGGGTGTGGGTGAGTGGAGGGATGGCCTGGCCAGCGGTGGGAGTAGTATGGGGCGATGAGGCCTCCGCGGCAGCACAGCCGGCCACGGGAGGCAGGAGGAGGCGGCACGACCGGCGCTGCTTTGGGCGGCTGGACCAAGAAGACCAGAGGTTGAAGAAGCACTACAGCCGTTGGATGGACATCGTACGGTCACCGAAGCTAGAATCGTTTATATTGACTAAGTTGACAAAGCCCTTGGTACGCTCCAACTTAGTAGGCCCACAGGCCAGCCTCCGAAACGGTGCGTCCCAGATGTCAGGGGGAGGAATCATTTTTTGGGCAACCGAAGCTAAGAATATCCGAGATTGAAGAAGAAGCACGACATCCGTTGGATAGACATCCAACGGCCACTGCTGCTAGAACTGTGTGTTGACTATAATAAGTTGACAAAGCCTTGCATACGCGTCAACTTATTTTTTTTAGGGGACGTGTCACTTAGTAGGCCCACAAGTGTGCGGCAGAGAACTTATAGCCCATTTGCGTTTTGTAAGAATGTACAGCCCATTTTTTAATTCTAATGGAATTTGCAACAGCCCATTTACAGTTTGTTAAAAGTATAGCCCATTTTCTAGCTAGGAAAACGATTAATAATTTCAACCAACCGTTGAAGACAGAATTCAATAAAATTTCCCACATTTTGATGGGATCCGAAATATTTTTATCCCAAAATTTCTAGTCAGATTAAATATAAATTTGTATTACGTAAAAATCCTACGAAACATTGCGTGCGCAACAATGAAATTTTAAGATTTTCAAAATCCATAAATAATATTTTATAAACTAATTTCGTGTTTGGTGCATTTTTTTAGAGTTACTGCCCAGTTTTTATAATTACATCCCATTTATTATTTTTAAAGCCCATTTTCCTGTTAAGCCTAATGCATCCCTCCTAGGAAAGATTTGCAGCCCAGCGGGGCGGAGAATAACAAGTTGACCTTGCCTGGGTATTCCTCAAAAAGACGTATAGCTGGGCTAGCCATTTTCATCTTGAAAAAATTAGTATCTGGGCTGGATATCTGGCCTGGGCTAGATGGGCCACAGCCCGCCCAGTTAGTACCCTGCTCTCCTCTGAACAACAACGAAATCATCGCCAAGAAAAACTCTGCAGTGCTCACGCCTCAAAAACACAAATACTGCTCGAGCTGCTTGGTCCCAGCTATGGGCCGCACCTTGTGCAATTCTCTCGTTTATATTGACTACATAGGTTGACAATGGTGTGGGAGCGTGATGTCAGCAAACCAGGAGAAAGCAAAAAAATAGTTGTACATAATAAGGAGGCACTTGCATACGTACGGCAATGGCCCTAGTAGGTCCTAGTGTCATCCAGTCAAAATAAAGTCATCTCCTGAATCCTCATGTTCGTTGACGATGTTAACAATGCTCGACGCCACAGCGAGCGCAACAACTCGAAGGACAATGGAGAGGGCCTCGCGGGCCCTACGGATGGTCTGATACAGCGCCCGCTGCTCATTCAGGAAGCCAGGATCACCGGACACCTATGAGCACCTTCGAGAAACTGAGACGGCATGAAATGGTAAGGCCACGCTTGGGAGCTCTGGTTTATTTCAAACATGTATTAACATACAAGTGTAATTTACTCGTCATCGGAAACAACGCGTAAAATACAGGGGTGATGAAACCGAGGGCCCGAGGTCTGTAAGTAAAACCGGCGGGTTACGCGTGTAATTTGAGAGACCAGTGTATATTTTACGAGCACTGCTATATGGACGACATTACCAGACGATACATGCACGACGTGTGTATCATGCCATCCATGGGCAAGGCTGAAACAGCAGCTAAAGGCTGGATTAGCAATCGTCCGAGTGTCGTTCAGCGTTTTTATCGTGTGTGAAGTACTTCCGATATTTTACTAGTCGAAATCGACCAACCAAGCGCCTTCGCCCGAGACCATCTGCTTTAATTTACAAGCGTTAGTTTTACAAGCGGTTTTGGTTGGAAAACGACGATCCAATCACGGCCTAATATCATGAGTTCGTCGGAAGATCATATGGTTTCACGTCTAACCTACCCGACTTTTCGTATAGGCTATTAATGAAACATCAGCCGATGAACTTCTTAAGCACGGAAACAACAGAAGAGGATGATCTTCTTAACAAGAAAATCACTGGCATTAGATCGACATGCAAAACAATACGAAGCATTATTCTCAGGAGGCACGGTGAACAGCTCGTGATGCCGCATGCCACAACATTCCAAGCTCAACTTTGCAATCAAACACAAGGCCTGGCATTACATAGACAATATTCAGAACAATCTCTTAACACAGGAATATCTCAGCAGAGTAACTATTTACTTCTAAACTGAACACATGAATAGGAAAAAACACTCGACGTTGCTCACAGCAAGGGCGTCCCACTCAAAAATATCAAATGCATGTCTTCTGGCTAACATCAATGAGCAAATTTTGACAAGGTTTTCCAATTCCAATATATTAAACTAACATCTTCTTGCTAACATCAATGATTAAACTTTGACAAGCTTTTCCCATTCAAAATATGTAATGCCTATGATCGTGGAGTCCTGTCGTAGCTTCTTGTACTTGTTTGGGCACTTTTTGCCCAGGGCACTCCACGTGTTGTTAAATTGCCAATGGTCTCTGCAGACTAGTCATGTCACCGGTGTCTAATAATACTCTGTAAAGCTTCTCAGTCATTCCTTCTGTAATGTAGCGCAAACAGTGACTGCTTCTTTCTGCAAAGTGGAACGAACAACTGGACCCAATAATGCAGCAGTTTGCCTTGGACACATTGGCTCCTTTTGTGCAGTTCAACTAAAATCGAAGTCGGAATAAAACCGAGCTTTAGTTTTGATATCCCTGTAAGCAACAATAGGTATAAGGGAAACAATTACTGAGAAATAACGGTTGATGACTTGTACTCCCAGAAGAAAAGCATCTACTGATCTACTTTATCTTAATGGGAAACAAAGCAGGAGAGTAGCAATTCTCCATCAGTGTGATTCATTCATATTGACTGAGACATTATCTTAACAATCCCTTGTTTCAACATGTATAAAGAACGACAAAGCAGAAAAGTACCATTCCTAAAACAATGCATCTGATTCATTTGAACAGAGACATTATCTTAACAATACCTTGGTTAAACATGTAGAAAGAACTACAAAGCAGGATAGTACCATTCCTAACAAGTGTTGCAGTTTTCAACTGAGATTCAGTAGTTAATTATTTCTGAGAGTGGCATTGCTTAATTTTACCAGCAGCATTAGATTAACGAAAAGCATAAACAGTTCCAGGGGAGAGTGGGTGCAACAACAGTATGTGATTCCATCTACTTATAAAGGGGGTGATGCAGAGTTTGTTGTAACAAAGCAACAAGCATCATGTCTGGGTTGGTCCCATTTTTGTTCACTACTTAATGGGCAAAGACAGCAATACAATAGCTTCAATTCAACATTTATTTAAAATAGTACCAATACAAGTAGCACAACATCTCAAAGCACACTGCACAATCATGTGGATGAAGGCCTGTACGGACCTTTCATGAGACGGACAAAGATAAAATACGAATCTGCCAACACGAATAGGAAATCCAATCTCGTTTTGTGCAGTTGCACTGAAATCAAGCAAAGTGTTTCGCGTAGCGAAGAAAAATGTCGCAATAGCAACAAGTTGAATAGATATCCCTGTTTAAACAGAGGAAAAAAAAGGAATCAATTACTGGCTAATAAAGGAGGATGAAACATGCGGCCACAAAAATGGTAATCCCGCCAATCCCTAACAAGTGTTGCAGTTTTTAAATAAGATTCAGTAGTTAATTCTGAGAGTGGCATCAATTACTGGCTTATAAAGGAGGTGATGCTGAATTTGTTGTAACAAAGCAACAAGCATCATGTCTGGGTTGGTCCCATTTTTGTTCACTGCTTAATGGGAAAAGACAGCAATACAATAGCTTCAATTCAACATTTATTTAAAACAGTACCAAAACAAGTAGCACAACATCTCAAAGCACACTGTACATCATGTGGTTGAGACCAAGATTTGAAACAACTAGCCACGAAGACTGGAAACAAATATCGATCTCCTTTTCTGCAGTTCCACCAAAATTAAGCAAAGTCACCGGTGTGACATTCAAGTTGAAATGCACAAAACACTCTTAAAACATAAGTGTTTCGAGTAGCGAAGCAAGATGTCGCAATAGCAACAAGTTGAATCGATAGCCCTGTTTTAATAGAGGCAAAAAAGGAAACAATTACTTGCCGATAAAGGAGGATGAAACAAACGGTGACAGAAAGAAGCATCTAACTTATCTTGGATGGAAAACAAAGTAGGACAGTAGCATTTCTAAAACGGTTGCATTGATTCATATTAACAGAGACATTCTCTTGAAACAACATTCGTTAAAAAAATGTAATTTACTTTTAACAGTGGCATTGCTTCAATTCTCTGGCGGCATTCTTAGATTAACAACAGCAAAATAGTTGTATGGGACATGCCAGCACCATGTGCGTCCACACGTATAAATGGGTGATGCAGAGTATGTAGCCAAGCAGCATATATGTGTTGGTCCCATATTTGTTCTCTTTGAACCTTCTTCCTATGTGAGGGCAGCAAATCTAGTCCTACACAAACTACCCGACCCCCCAGTTTCTTTCCCTTTTCAACAAAGAGATCAGTTCCTTACAGATGCGTGTACTGGGTTACCCCCTTTTTCCCTTTTCGACCTACAAAGCGGCTGGATAGCCAGTCTATACTACTTTCCGCCCCTCCTTTCCTCATTGAACCACGTCCTAGATTCTTGCTCCAGCCCACCGCACCCTTCTTTCCTCTTTGAACCAAGGCCTAGATTCGACTACAGATCGAAAAAGATCCACATGCAGCTAGATCAACGACGGTTTCAAAGAAACTTATACCTTAGGGTCGTCGGGATGTGGCAAGGCGTGCGGCGGGAGGCCGGATCTGCCCACACTACGTACGGCAGCGAGGAAGAAGGGGTCGGTGGCCCTCCCGCACAGGCGCTGGGTGAAAGAGAACAGCGCAGCCGGCAGTGGATTCCCTCCCTCGCCGAAGGCGATAGAGTGAACGCTGCACCTCCTCCCCTTCCCGGTGCGACGGGATACGGACGCCTCCTTCACCAGCTGTGAGGGGGGAGAGAGAGACAAGAGGCCAACGCAGTCTTGTTTAGATCTGGTGAAGACAGGGTGAGAGACTGTGAATATAGCAAACCCTAGCAAATGAACGCTGAGCCTCCAGCGTGTAACATATATGGAGAGGGTGAGAGAGCGAGATGCGAGAAACTCTATCAAACAAGAGGCTATAATGGAGTAAAAAAATCTCTCCATAACAGTGGTTTTAAATAGAATACGCGCGTTCCCGGAAAAAAGAAACGTTAACTGGCGGACAATTTTTTAAGGGTCTGTCTAGGACACATCTAGATGTGGCATAGTTATGTCACATCTAAGTTGATGTCCACATTGTTTGCGGTCTATTTTTTTCCTAGTTTTTTTTGTTTCTTGTTGCTACATTATATACTTGTGGGAGCTTAGATGTGATATCCTTAAATAACATCTAGATGTGAATTAGACAAACTGATTTTCTAACGTACCAAGAAAGAAAACTCGATCAAAAAACGCCCCCGCTTCCAGGTCGCGAGAGTCGTCGCGCACACACACATAGACATAGACATGCATATCCGTGTTTACGTAAAATTCCATTTCCATCTCCATCTCCAATCATATTTGTCCAACTGGCACATTATTTATGTTGTTAATTATATGCGCATTAATATTAACGTACAACATCTCTTGTTTGCGCACGTCCGGACCGCTGCCACGGCCGGTCCTGACCAACCCGAACCCTCTTCATCACCCGCACGTGCTTCCCGCCCGAAACGGTCAGTGCCGCATTCATGCCCGGCCAGAGCGGACGCGACCTCTCACTGGCGCCGGCATTGAAGCAGCGGCCGGCCGAGAGAGCATCGCCCGCGCCACTTCCGGGTGCACGCGGCTGCTCCGCGTTCAAAGGTCGCAATAGCCGGCTACAACATGCATGTAAAAAGTTCTTGGGAGTCTGTGCTACATCTAGGTGTCCTCCCCTAACTCGTCAATCTCTTCCAGTAGTGCTAGTACTCCATGGCGCGATCCATCGACAAGCAGGCGGGAAAGTTATCGTATACTCGGTTTGCGGTGAGTGGCATGCCGAGCGACCATGTGGGGTCGAGCCGTGGAGGAGGGTGAGACACGAACACGACAGACGTGATTTAAACGTTGGTTTTGCTCGATGGCGCGATCCAACGAAAGGAAATGTTGGTTTCTCTCCATTTCCATTTTTTCTCCGGAAAAACGGAAACTTTCCACTCCATTTTCATTCCTATTCCAAGGTTGCCCCGTTACAACATTCCATCAAATACAAAGGAAAACTAACACGCATGCTGATGCATCTCAATGATTCACAGATCATAGCCAATATTTACTTCACAACTAAAGAAAAAAGTTGTGAGAGCGTGTATGAAAGAAAAACTACTGATGGGGTCACTACGACTTAAACCCTAAACCCTAAACATGATTTAATTTCCTGGCCAAGTAGAACCTATCAAAGGAAAGACGGCTGGCACCCTCGGATCATACGATGCTTTTGTGCAGTTCCACTAAAATCGACCTGAGCATCCCTGATGGCAAAGATATTGAAGAAGTGTGATTAGAATAATAGTACTGGCACTAGTTCATCAGACATAAACTTATCACAAGTAGAAGCCGGTAGAAGTAGAGAAAGATCGACATGGAGATGGAGCTACGGCAGTGGAGCAAGCCGGCTCCAAAAGAAAGATGGACTACCTGGGGCGTCGGGCTGTAGCTAGAAGGGCGGTTGGGACGTGGCATCGGCCCATACCGCGGTGACCCCCGATTGGGACGCACCGACTGTGGGTTTTCTCCCTCGCCGATGTCGACCGCGTCTATGCAGAACATTGTTCCCTTCCCCCAGCTGCGGGATCAGGCCCGTCGTTCTATGCTTGTGAAGAGAGCAACCTAAGCAAGCAGGCTTGTAGCTTAGGCTCCTGCTAGTGTATATATAGTGGTTTTCTTTTTCTCTCCATATCAACCATTTTATATTGCGTACGTGTCATTCAAGAGTGAAATGATGGTTGCTCTTCCGACTAACTTACTATGTGATTTGACTGCTCCTTAGTGGCCCCTACACGTACTCCCCCTACGTGTATGCAACAGTCACACGTACACATGGACGCAAAAACGCGCGCGACGCCCTAATGCATGCATGTCCGAGCACACGATGGAACACACACGGTCACGCTCAAGTGCTCAACCTACACGTGCATGCACGCACATACTCAGTCAGGGTGAGCTAGTGACCATATAAACACCGGAAAATATATATATTGAGCGCAATGAGCGTATTATGAAGTCCACTGACCGTATTTTTACAAATATACAGTGACAGACAGTGTATTTATCTCGTTTGAAATTAAGCCATATTAACCGGAGAGGAGGCAGTATGGACTAGCATTACTTTGATGTGTCCCGTCAACTTGCTGAACGAAGAGAAGGTTGCAGGATGGGAGAAGCTTGCACGCGGTGGCTCGCATGACAAGGAGAAACTTTTGACTAATGCAAGCTCTCCCTCGCTCAGGCGGTGGACGTCCAACAGTTAATTCGGTGTCAGATTGCCAGAAGCATACACTATACTACTAGTGCTATTATTGTTCGACTTCCCGAATAGGTGAACAGCCAAGCGCAAAGTTTACTAGTACTACTACTATAGTCTATAAAGGTACATACTATACTAGTACTAGGAACCGGATGGAGGAGCGTCTGCACTCTTATTATAATTTTAAAATGTGATAAAGCAATCTTCAACACATTTGGTTCTCTTCGAGGGTTCTCGCATGTGATAATGGAAGTTGATTGCATGGAACACTCGCCACAATTCTCGCTTAATTCTGGCTCATATCCTGTTACAAATAGTAGCGCTTGGTAATATTTCCTCTTTTTTTTGTTATTCAGCATGTAAACAGGTCAGCAAACCTTGCGGCGCATCTTCGTGCGAACCGTGCTTGCTGCACTTTGAATGTGGCCGAGAGCTGGCTTGATGAAACACCTCGCTTCCTACTTCTTTTTTGCGGGGTACCTCGCTTCCTAGTGACCAGTGTCTTGGCTGATCGTCCTAAGAATGCTTATATATGAATAAAGCTCTCTCATTTACCCGCAAAAAAGATTAAGCCATATTAACCGGAAAGGAGGGAGTATGGACTAGCAGTACTTTTTGGTGTGTCTCGTCAACTCGCAGAACGAGGAGAAGCTTGCAGGACAAGGTGAAGCTCGCTTACGCCTTTTGACTAATGCAACCTACCCTCGGTGGACATGCATCAGTCCATTCGGTGTCAGATTGTCAGAGGCATACACTGTAGTACCCAACATGCGGAGTACCATCATTGTTCGACTTCACGAAGAGGCGAAGAGCCAAGCGCAGTAGTACGAGTAGTACTACTACTAGAACCGCATGGTGGAGCATATGTACTCTTATTTTTTTATCTCTGATAAAGTACATGTTTATTCCGGAGAAGGGTGCAAAACGACAACCCAACATGTAATGAATGATATCGATCAACCAACCATGCTCGAATATATCTTGGCCTCCGTGCGAGCCCGTCTGTGTGTTCTCGCTCCTCGTCTCTCTCAAGGAACGGCGGGTTGGCTCTTTGCCGTCAATTGAGATCGGTTTGCTCACACTCTTGTCCCACATGTCAGTGATATGCCAAGAGGAGGTGTGTTGACCGACTGGCCATACGCGTACTTGGTTTTGCACCTTCATACTACTCCTCCCTCCATCACAGTTTACAGGGCGCGCTTCATTATGATGCATTTCTCTCAATGCATTTCCACCACCAGAGAGACTTTAGACGCGTTTGGTTTAATGCTCAATTAATTAGGGTGTGGTAACCGCAATCAAGTCCACAATTTTCTCTCCATGTACTGTACTACTATGGAGTGCAGTAAGTGCATGCATGTGTGTACCCGGGGTGGAAGCACTGCATGCATGTGTGTACGCATTATTCCCTCTAGTAATAGACGCCGTGCTATAACTACCAATGCTATTTTTTCAGGCCGATCGCTAGTCGCCTTGGTCCCACAGATTTTTTTTTCTTTTTTCTGAAGCGCGCTGTATAAACAGTGACGGATGGAGTAGTATGAGCGGATTCAAAGAAGAGCGTATTGATGGTTGCTTCTTCAGATCAACTTACAGTGGGAAAGGTGGGGCTTATGATTTGACTGCTCATTACTCACTATTAATGCGGCGCAACGACTGGGCTGAGTCTCCCATGCGGTTGTGCACTACCCCCTCAGTTCTTAAATATACTCCGGAGTATTTGTCTTTCTAGAGATTTCAACGAGTGACTACTCAAATATTTGTCTTTTTAGAGAACTGGCACATACGGATGTATATAGACATATTTTAGAGTGTAGATTCACTCATTTTGCTCCGTATGTAGTCACTTGTTGAAATCTCTAGAAAGACGAATAGAGTATTTAGGAACGGAGGGAGTACACATATGAAGCAAAATGAGTGAATCTACACTCTAAAATATGCCCGTTTGAAATTTGTAAAAAGACAAATATTTAGGAACGAAGGAGTATAATTTTGTGCATGGCACATGGACCCGGATGATGAAGAGGCTTCTGGCAATGCTATCAAGCTTCCATCATTTGTTTACATAATTGACGTACTATACAAATAATTTTCCAGCGACATGAAATTGTACAATGGTGTGAGCTTTCAGCTTTTGTTTCGCGTGTCTTGCCATCGATGCTCTTTCGGAAACAATAAAAAACTAACTTCCTTGCTAATGCATGTCAATTATTAGCAGATCAGAGCTAATAATTACATCACAACTAAAGACAGAGTTGTGAGAAGGTGTTAAATTAAAATTGATCCATGCTTTCATTGGCAGCAACGTCCCCCAGCTCTGTCTAAATCAACAAGGCATGTTGGGAAAAAAGTAGCTGTCTGGAGCATGCAACATTCTGATCATTTTGTGCAGTTCCACTAAAATAGAGCTGAGCGTCCCTGTTCCAAAGATATTAAGTGTGATTACGATAATAGAGGACTGCTGATGAAACAATAAACACACAAATTGAAGCCGGTCACCTTTGCAGTCTCTCTTAAGACTAACTAGTTGGAGAAGATTAGGCTCGGAGTTGGATGAGGAGGATAGAGCAAAACCAATCTCCCTTTGTGCGGTCGCACCGAAATGTAGAGACGTTGCCCGTGTGACATTTTAGTACAACTGCACAAAACACTCTTAAGAAAAAAGTGATTTGTGCAGTTCACCAAAAGGTCGCAATAGCAACGAGTAGAAAGGAAACAATTACTGGCCCATAACAGTTGATGACACATGCGACGACAAAAAAGAAGCATATTCCTTGTCCTAAGGGAAGATAACAACCACGGTTGTGTTTGTCTAAAACGGTGTGAGGACGAGAATGCAATATGGAAAGTACGTCGGACGAGCTACGTTTTGGGCAAAGAACTATGGAAGATCCACATGCAGCGACGTGGGAAGACGGGCAGTGGAGCAAGGCCGGAGGGGATACCTGGAGGTCGACGGGATGTAACTAGGTGAGCGGCGGCGGGCGGAATCTATGAGCAGGTGGCGTAGGCCCTGCCGCGCCGGAGCTTGGTCAGAGAGAACGGCGTGTACCGCAGATAGGGACGTGCTGCCTCGGCGCCGTCAAACGGCGAAACGATGCACTTCCTCCCTTTCCCCCGGCGGACGGGATGCGGCCAGATCAGTGACCAACGGTGAGAGAGAGAGAGGCCACCACACTCCCTTTCCCCCGGCGGACGGGATGCGGCCGGATCAGTGACCAACGGTGAGAGAGAGAGAGGCCACCGCAGCCTTATGTGAGATACTCTGAAGAGCGACAAACCAGGCAGGCAGGCTCCATTGTATATAGTGAGCGGACTACCTTTTTCTCCATAAAAATCGTTTTATATTCTGTGTACGTGCCATTGAGCGCTATAACTTTATTTAAAAATAACGCGGCAACGCGTCAAGTCGAACTTTGTTTCGTGCACGCGTGGTACACGACCTCCCTAGGTAAACAACCACTACAGGCGTTCAAATTAGCACGTGGGCTGCCATTTCGTAAAGAAATGAGCTCCACCGTGTACCCGCGCGGGTGTGGCTGGGCACGAAGCGTGAGTATGTGCACGGTGCACCTATTCTCTTCTTGTATACGTACACCACCTACGTGGGGTTGTGTGAGAGAGATACAAACCTAGAGAGATATAGTGTGTGGGTTCTTGAGAGTTTTGGGGGGGTTCAATCAAAAAATGTAACATATGCAATGTGTGTGAAATAGAGTCCTGGATATAACATATATATAGAGGGGGCGATCCACGAGAAGAGAGTGGAGGTATCATCGGCTTGAGGTGTCCATAGAATCGAAGAGAGGGATGATGTGTGTGTGTGCGCGCGCGTGCGATCGATAAAGAGTGCCATCGAATTTGTGTGTGCCCACGTCAAAGATATAGAGTGGCTGGCCTACTGGAACGTGAGATGGGACATGTGCAGTTTGTCTCTGTGGCATGGATACCTACCTGCAGCGCTCGACTATCGGTGTGTGGTGGGGGAAGAGGGAGGCCCAATTAACTATAGAGGTACAATGGCTGGTATATGTGTGGAGGAGGAGAGAGGCCTACCTCATGTATTAAGGAGATCGATCTGCCTCATGTATTAAGGGAGATCGATCGGCATCCATGCATATGTGCAGAAGAGGAATAAGGTTGGGAGAGAGACAGAGCTAGAGTGTTGGAGGGGGTGGTAGTGGAGTTGCTTCTAACAAATGGTGGGATAGGCTTGCTAGACAAACGGAGGGCACGCCCGCAATATCAATAAGAGAGGAGATGGCTGCTTGTTGTCTATGCACGTGCGTGTGAGAGACGGGTCAGGAGGCATGCACAAATGATGAGGGGGGACGATGTGGCTGTGTTAAGCAGACGTAACTACATAGGAAGATCAATCGCCCTTTGTTAGAGAAAGGAGAGACATAACTTGTGAGGTACGTCGATCGATGGGGGGTAGTTAAAGTCGATCTAGGTATATGTTGGGAGATCGATCGGTATACATGCATGTGTGCGTTAGAAGCAAATGAGGCACGAGGAGAAGGATAGAGAGAGAGGGATGCATGTAGGAGGTGGTACGAGAGGCATACTATATCGAGGGGGAGGAGTGTGCGAGTACGAGAACGATGAAAAGAGTGGTGGGAGTGAGGCATGGACGGTGACAAGAGAAGAGGGGAAGCTTGTGTTTGTGCTAGGCACACCTGGCTAGAGAGGCATATCGATCGATGTGTGCCGTAAAGAAGGAGCTGGGGGCCTACACACACCGTGGGTGAACGACCTAAAGTGAAAAGATGAATTTGCGCGACGGAGCTAGAGAATGCTAAGGGAGGGTGAGAGGGATGCGGGCATGTGCATGCACAAGAGAAAGTTAGCGCTAGCTACAAAGATAAGAGGGTTGTGTGGGTGTAAAAGAGGAATAGAGATCATATATACTTCATTATAAAAAGCGAATTCAGATATTTGAAGAATTTATCATAGTGTTACAAACCGACGCATGTATGAATATATATAACGGTGATACACATGGTGTGGTTATGAACATGTTATACTACATTTAATATATTTTATCTCTACTCTTATAAAAACAGAGTTGTTGATGATGGTGTGCCTGCCATCCTGCATTATAGGCCGTCCGATTTATATCTGGCGGGTAGCAAGGAAACTATGATGGTTGAAGTTGGCAACAATCATGATTGTAGATTCTTATTGAAATAGAGAAACGAATTCAAATTTAGTTCGAATTGCAACGGTAGTATAGACATTTGGAATGCACTAAAATGTTGGTATGAGTAGGTTACATGCATTATACAGCAAGCGAAAAAATTTAATCGGACATAACATGGATTCATACTCCCTCCTTCCAACTATATAGGGCGTAATGAGATTTTTAAGACCGCCTTTGACTATTGACAAGATTAATAGTACATGACATGCACAATGTGAAAATTATATCATTGAAAGAACCTTTCACAGACGAATTTAATGGTGTGCTTTGTGTAAGTTGCATGTCATATATCATTGCTCTAATATTTGGTCAAAGTTAGCATCGAAAAACGCATTAGGCCCTATATAGATGGAAGGAGGGAGTAGCTTTGAATAGCATTTGTATAGTAAAACGGGGCAAGACTCTCTCTTTGTGTGGTGTGAATAGTTTTATTTTTTTCATTTTCTTTTTGGTTGAGGGAAGTGCAAATTGATTTGGTACGTACAAGTACAATATTACTACACGTTAGGATTGTCCCTAAAATTCAACCCGCGTCTTGTTATATCCCGAAAATTCAGATATCGTGCTCCCAAAACTAGCGCCTTCACAACCCGCGCCTTGCTATCCCGAAATTACAACACGCGCGATAACTCCCTCCAGCTGCCAAATCCCGACACACGAAATCCCCCTTCTAACCCTGAGCCGAAAGGGCCGCTAGTTCAAATCGGTGGGGGGTACTTTTGTAACACACCCTACATTTTGGACAAGCGCGTCCCTAAGTCATGCTTCACCCCCTCCCATCGCCCCCTTTTCGCCATTCGAAATCCCAGGCCGCCATAACCTCTCCGCTCCAGCCGCGAAACCCCACCCTCCTCCCTCCGCCACGTCATCGCTGCCCAGCCGGAGCCTCTTCCCCGACGACGTCGTCCATCACAACAGCTCGACGTCCCTCGTCCACCTTCCCGGATGAGGATCCGTCGTCCATCTCGCCGTCCCACCGGTTCAGCCGCCCCGTCCTCCACCTCCAAGGAGCTGCTCCGACGATCGCCTCGTCTATCGCGGCTGCTCCATCCCCACAGCGCCGCCTTAACCTGCTCCACCGGAACCGCAGCATCCTCACCAACTCCTCGGACGAAGCCCAGGCCTACTCAGCGCCACCAAAGAGGTTATACACTCATCGCATCGCACCTTCTCCTTAACTCGACCTCCCGGCGCCGACGGTGCTCCATCCCGCACCCCCATGGAGCGGCTACCTTGAAGCCGGCGCCGCGGGCGACATCTCCACGGCGGCTCTCCCCCAGTGCAAGGCCCCTTCGGCGGCGGCGTCCATACCAGCCGGATCTGCTGCTGCTGCTCCGGCTCTCGCTCGATCGCTCGCTCGCCCAGCTGCTGCTGCTCCTCTCCCCCTCGCTCGTGCTGCTGCTCTGCTCCGATTAAGCCACACTTCAGTCGACTGAATCGACTTTTGGGTCAGTCGATTTCCAGGGGTTGGGGGGGCTCGCCGGAGTTAAGGAAGAACCACCCGCAGCGGGGACGGGGGCTCGCTGGAGAGGTACCCCACTATCTATCTTAGGGTTCAGGGTGGGGGCGGGGGGCCTAGAGGGCTGGCCGGGGCGGCGGTCGCGAGTTGTTTCGGGGCGGCGAGGCAGCGCTGGGGCTGGCGGTTCGGCCGGTGGTGGCTGGCGGCTCAGGGGGGTGCAGGTTGAAGATGAACTGCAGGCCCTCCCTAAACTACATGTCAAGTGCCTCTCTGCTACCATTGCGTTCAGTTTTGACAGTAGCATTCAGATTCCATAGTAAATTTCAGTTTCGACAGTTAAGTTCAGAGTCAACAGTTTTTACCTCATCTATTGTAGTCAGGTGGTTTTTGGTGATGTTAATTTTACATCCATTTTACATCATCTATTGGAGATGCTATTAGAATCCCACTTGAGATTGACGATGTCTGTCTTGTGCTGCTTCAGCCTTGACGTCTTACGGCTCACCGGAGCTGCTCCAACGACAGAACGATCCATCACAACAGAGCAGTGCCCTGGACGCCGTCTACAGATTCCTCAGATCTTCCTCCACACCTCCGACAGCCACCTCTGCCTCAACTGCTTCAGCGACCAACCCAATGATGCTGAGGTCGACACGGCTACGGCAAAGAGGTTGTACACTTGTTGCATCACTTATTACTATACATTCACGTCGATCCATTAGGGCTATTTTGGTTCAACGGAAAAACGTCGATCCACTCGTTGTTACCATCACTCTAAATTTCTGCATGCTCTCCTTACATAATCTCACCATATTTTTTTCGTATGCATGTCAGATATTGTACACAGTCATGTTGAACATGTAGAGAAAAAGAGAAGAGTTTTGCACGGCAATACAATGTCATGCAGACATCGCTCCATGGTGGGTTCAATGGCAGACCCTCCCCACCCCTCTCTAGATTGTAATCCAGAGGAAGATATCTGTTCTGAGGCGGATTCAGACGCCGCTGACCACTCCTATTTACCCCCCAAGGTGTTTGCTCTACCTTGGCATGATGATGTTAGTCATATCATGCATATGTTGCCTTGCAGTGCCTACTTTTGACATCATATATGTCATCTGCTTAGTTTAGACATGTTCTGTAATGCCACCTGTTTAGTTTCTATATCATATATGGGAATTATGCAGTCTCATGTCTTTTAGCCAGCCATAATATATGTGAAATGTGCAATGCCATCCTGTTTAACTAGGCATCATATATTTGAATGATATCTTGCCCATCCTTTTCTTCATTACATTTCCATTTGTCGACAATGTTTGTACATTAAACTACTCTTCCTGTGAATCAGCCATTTGGGTGGGAGATGGAAAAATCTGGAGTGAAAACAAGGCCTTCAGAGCAGACAGTGCTACCTGTCGAAGCAGATCTCTTGTTGGGTCCCGATAGCTCCTCAGAGATGGATTCAGAGACAGATGACCAGTCCTATTCCCCCACTGAGGTGTATGCTCTAACTTGGCACGGTTATACTGCTCATATCATGCATACGGTGTCTTGCTTGCATAGTTTAGACATCATATACACAATATTCAACACCATGTTCTTAGTTCATACATCATATCGAATGCCCTCTGTTTAGCATATAAATCACATATGTGAATTAAATGATGCGATCCTGATTACTTAGATAACATGTAGGTGAATTATGTCATGCGATCATGTTTAGTTATTCATCATATCTTTGAATTATGTTGTGCTATGCTATCCGGTTTAGATAGACATCATATATGTGAAATTATGTCATGCTATCTGTTTTAGTTAAACAATATACATGTCAACTATTGCATGCCCTCTTTTTTCCACACTATCTATTGCATCTGTCTCTCATACAATGTCTGTACATTCAACTATGTTTCCTGTTTATCAGCCATTTGAATTGGAGCGGGTGATGCTAGTATCTAGCGGACTAAAAACACGGTCTTCAAATAAAACAGTGCTACCTCTTGGTGGAGATAGCACCCCGGTTGTACATGCACAAGAACCAGCCCTACCACACATAACCCAAACTCTCGCAGATTGTACCCCTACTGCGATGGACAGAGAACCAGCTTCACCCAATCTAACCCCAACCCCAGCCGATAGTAACCCAGTTCCTGTTGACACAGCACCATCTCCACCACAAAGCTCCCAAACAAGAGTAGTTAGTAAGGCAGCTCTAGTGCCCAAAGGGCCAGTACTATCACGGCGAACCCCAACTCCACCAGTTAGTACGCCTATTCCTGTGGAGGAAGCACAACCAGCTAGTCGTAGTTTAGCATCTGTCGCATTTGATGTTGTTAAATCGTATGTGCGTATCTTCCCATCTTGGAAATATTATACTGAAGATGAAGGAAAATGCCAGTTGCGGGTGTTTGTCCAGGAGTTATGTGTAAGTAATGTTATTCATGGCAATTACTTTGCTTCGTCCCATACATCCTACCTCCATGATGGTTATAATACATCAAATTTTCCCATTTTTCTCTATAGAGAAGGACCGATTTGGAAACTCTGGATGAGGTAACCTGTGCTAATACCTACGCTATCTTCAAGAATGCTTGGTGGCAGTATCGGAATTACTTGAAGAAAACGTACTTCACCGGCAAAGAAACTCATGAAATTCCCTTACGTTCTCCTGAGACACATTTACTGGACGATGACTGGGAACGCCTTGTTCTGTACTGGTGCCGAACCAAGAATGTGGTAAGGTCTATGAGCTCATTTTCTATTTTTTAATTATTATATTCTTGCGTCTTACTGTACTCTGTTCATGTAGAACAAGTGCCTAAACCTGAAGAACAACTGTTCTAATTTAAGATTCCATTGCTATCATAGTTCAAAAAAGTGCTAGGCGTTAATTGTGCGTTTTGCCACCGCCTTGCGCTTTACTGACCAAAGCGCATGCTTATGCGCAGTTATGCACAGATTATGCATAGTTATGCGCAATGTGTTTTGCCAACGCCTAGAGCCTAGGCGCGCTTAAGCGCTCGCTTAGGCGCGCCTTTTTTAACTATGATTGCTTTGCTCTTGTATCACTGTATTTACTCATACAAACTTATTTTTAAATTGAAGGATCCAATCGAAACTCCAATGGCACAGCAGGTATGTTCACGCATGTTTCTTTAACAGGTTTGCTCTTATAAATAGCTCTGTTGATTTCAATTTCAATTGTGTATACAGTTGACTTTCATATCATGCACATTACTAGCATCACAACAGAGCCAATAGTGTTGTTGTACATGTAGACCCGTGGTACCCATCTGAAATCTTGTTGTGCCGTGTAGTTTCCCACGCTTTGTATTCTTTCACTGCTGCTTTGTCTTGAACTGATATGATTTGAACCGTGTCTCTATTTTGATTTGGCAAGACAATGCAGTGACCATAGGACATAGATATATGTTTGTTTGATGCTTTTATTATGTACTAGTACTTGGCAATAGAAGACTTGGTAGTTTAATCCTGTCCACCTTACTAATGAACTGGTTCACCGAAATGCGTTTCATATACTAGTACATGCTAAACTTGTTATGTGTCTGCTTGTTTCTTCTTTTAGAATGCTGACAGAATATTGGGGAAGAGTGCCTTATTAAGCAATGGTAAAGGAAGTAATGCAGATAAGGTTCAGGATAGTGACACATCCTTGTTGGTCTCCAACAAAGCTGATAAAACAGCTAAGGAAGACTATCTTGAAGACAGCGAGACAACCCCAAAGTCCTGTCTTGGTTTAGTGTTCGAGTTACTGGCCACTACCGCTTGCACAAGCTATTCAAACTCACTGTATGAATCAGTTCGGTTTCTTGAGTCTCAACTACAAGCTGAAAGACATCGATCAGTTGTGCTGCGACAAGAAGCGGAAGGACTACGGAAGTCCCTGGAGCATTCAGATGCATACTTTCTGGTGCAACAACAAGCGTTGGAGGATTTTAGCGCCAAACAGGACAAAGCTAATCAGCTTGCTAAGCTTATTGCCAGCATGGTGGATACCCAGGATAACATTTCTTGAGCTCTTCTGAAGTTGTTTCAGTTATGCTCTTGTTTTGCTGCCATGTTTATTTGCACTGGTGGCCAATTTTGACGGCCAGTGTATGTAATGTGCTGCTTTGTTCCCTATATTTGCACTGGTGGCGAACTTTGATGCCCAGTGGATGTAATATGTGTAATAGCGGTAATAGGCTAGTGTTAATTGCTTGCTTATTTATTTCTTTATTGTCTTGTTTAGTTGTTTGCTTGTAGTCATTGCAGTTCTTTTTCTATTTTTTCTAGTGGCCATAATAGCCTATTTTTGGTAACTAGGCCAAAATAATCATGGCAACACACGGACTGTTGTAACCATGGGCCTCCTGCAGGCCGTATGATCCATGGGCCTTCGTCCGGCTGTAGGATCCATCGGCCTTCTATATGGGCCTTAGGGTCCATGGGCCTTCTACGGGCCGTACAATCCATGGGCCTTCTACGGGCCGTACTATCCATGGGCCTCATACGGGCCGTAGGATCCATGGGCCTTCTACGGGGCGTATCATCATTTCGCCAATCATGGGTCGTACTATTCATGGACCATAACGGGCCGTTAATAGGCCGTATTTGATAACTCTATGAAAACAACCCAACTGGTTTTTTTTACATGAAAACGGCCCAACATATTAACGGTCCGCAAACGGGCCGACTGTAACGACGGGCTGAATTTGGCCCACAAGCAGAAAATGACAGTAACGGGCCGTATGTAACCGAATGCTGCAAATGAGCCCAAGAATCAATGGGCCCTGAGAAGGCCAAAAGATAACTTGGGCTGGAAACGGCCCAATGGAATAACGGGCCGTTAATGGGTATAAAGTGATACACTGTTCATTACGGGCCAGTTTCACCACGGGCCGTTAATGGGCCAAGAGTTACAAAGGTCCTCATATGGGCCAAAAGAAATCATGGGCCACACATGGGCCAGAAGTTAAAACGGGCTGAATCATATTGGACGGCCCAGATGACGCTACTGGGCCTAATTCGGATAGGGCGTAACGGGCCCTGGGTTAGCGGGCTGTAAATGGGCTATATGCGAACACGCCGTTAACAGGCTTTCCGTGGGCCGGCCCGCCACCTTTTGACCAAGTCAAACAGGCCGGCCTTTTCACAGGAATGGGCCTCTGTTGGGCCGTGCCACGTGTCGCCGTATCATAGGCGCCTTCGGTCCAATGAGCGGATGACATCTATCCCAACGGTGAGCCGACACGTGTTTCCTCCAGCTAATGATGATTTTACACGTGGAAAATCCCCATTGGTCGGGGCTGTTAACGGGTTATCAGAACCAAAACCCGACCCGATAGCTTACGGCGTTCCGTTACGGTGGATGCCACATGTCGGTCACCCTTGACGAAAGCACTTCTGTGACGCGCGATGTCATGGAAGTGGACACTTCCATGATGATAATTTTGGTAATGTCATGGAACACTTCTACGACAGCACAGGTATGACTATCTTGATTCTGTCATAAAATCGTCATGGATGTACATGCATGACAAAAAACGCGACCTACTGTGACAAACACGTATCATCACGGAAGTGTATTTTTTTGTAGTGCTTGTCGCATACTAGACAGCTTTTCTTCCATTAGGAAGAGCTTAAGCCGTCCAGGTATGTCCTCCAGAGGGGTATTGTGATTAAGCTCGTTTTGAATGAACGTAACCCATCCAGGATCCTGCTCGTAAAGGCTCAGATAGAAGTTTAGCCCTACTAAATGAGCTAAAGCTTGGGGATCCTGAATCTCTGGAGGAAGAGTAATAATGAAGGAGGCTCCGAAAAGATTGAAAATTGGGAGAAGACTAATCAAAATAAAACGCACTATAAATAAAAATAGACAAATAGAAAATAATAAAAAATCGTATATATAAGGAAACTTAATACAAAAGTGCAAATAGAAAGCAGTAAACCTGCTATTGGAGAAGAGCCATCGAACCATATTTGTCATTTTTTATCTGAGAAATGAAAACTTTCCTTATCAAAGAGGGGTCGGGGGGCTGGAAGAGAAGAACTTGAATACTAAACGCTGGAAGAGAAGAACCTTAATACTAAACCAAGTTTCGGGAACTTCTTGGTGACTTGATTGGTTCCCTTCCCCCAATTTGCAAAGGATGATTCCCGTGAAGGTGATCTCGATCACCATTCTATGATATTTCTGGATGCTTTTGAGAAGCTTTTCCTTTTACCTAATGCCGGCTACCGACAACTTACTTCATGCTATTACTAACACTTATGACTGAGCCACACTTGCTTTCCAAAAGAAATTGAAACTATCATGCCTCAGACTAGCCAATAGAAGAAAGAGCCACAAGCAAGCCATAGCAGCATCCTTTTTCTTCGCTTTCTTCAACAATGCGAATCTACCTCACTCCTCATCATAACTCAAATACAAATTCGAGTTCCAAATTGATATTTCCTCACGTAAGCAATAAAATGTGAAACCAATATTCATCATGAAACTTCAGACACTGATGATTGTGAGGTTCTGGAAGAGAGACGACGTAGGCTGAAAAAAAAGTAAACAGAAAACCACCCCTTAAACTCATTTGCTCAACATTCTTTCCACAGCAACTAGAAAAGTGGAGAAAATCCAATAAGGGGAGGTCCCGGTGAATACAAATCAATTGGAAACCGAACCCCGCACACATGTCTCTAACAAGGCTATCTAAGCTAAGCGGCCATGGACCCATGGACCCGGGGAATTTGAACCATTAGGTAGAGTTTCAGCTGAAAGAAAACTAGGTCAATCTTCCGATCGCGAGTCTTTACAAGCTTGAAACAACTTAAGCACAGGCGGGAGTCGCCCCTTTTAAAGTCAGTATTTATGCAGCACTGAACTAACGAGCGGATACCTAACCTTCGAAGGAGAAGAAAAGACGGATGTATCTTTCATTCATATCGATCAGATGTGCTTTGCTTAGGACTCCCATTTCACCATTGCTTAAGCCATATTACATAAAGCATAGTGAGTGATACGCAATGTTGGTACCACCATGTTTTTTCCTCACTCTGTGTAGCCACACTCGTTTGTCCATTTCTACTTATTATTTATGTTAAATAGTATCCATTGGTTGTAGAAGCACTGGCGTTCAGGGATTGCAAAATCCATAGTATCAAGAAGCGGTAGGAACCTGGCTAACTTCGATGCGGATAACGCGCTGTAGAAGAAAGTGGATCAACCAAAGTAGACCTTGATCGAAAGGCACCACAAGGCGAAGCAATAGAGTGTGGTGTAAGCGGTGAAGCAGAATGGGAATTGGAACTGCTTGAACTAGAAAGGGCTTCCGCTACCGCGCTACCTCGGGAGCTCCGGAAATGGTATACTCGCTTCACTCATCTGTAATGGTATCCTTGAAAGCTAGCTAAAGTGGGTTCTAGACAAAGTTCTCCTAAGCAGGGCGGAAGGAAAACAAGAGCAGTATAGCTCTACATTATGCTTCGGGTGCCTCGTCTTACTCACTCACCTTCTACTAATCGGACCGTGACAAAACAACCAGCCCAGCAATAGGCAAGGACTGGTTGAAATCCCTTTCCGGATCCAGTCTATCCGTATCTGCTGTCCCTTCTGCTTTCTGTGATGATGGAGCTCCGTCAGATAGTTCCGGTATTGCGAAGGAGGGCAACGCATTGGGATCGTCCAATCCCTTCTAATCGGTTGTCATATTGAATTGCAAATTCTCGTATAGTAAGAGTTCCTTCGGTTTCCTACCTAGCACATTCTCTGTTGTCTATGCCAATATTTTACCTGCGAGTAGAGTGTGGCTGCCTACATACGGGGGAACTCAACCTACCTTTCGAAGGGTAGACCTTTATAGATGAGTGAAACGAGGATTTAGGTATATAAGGAGACGACCCGCCAAGCGAGCCGGCTTGATACCGACTTTCATCGATAGGCCATGAAACATAGAGAATGGGAACTTGTTCGCACGTACCTCGACCGCGGGTCTGAGAATGACGAGTGTGCTTTCGCCCACAGCTTCTGTTGCTTAACCGGCTCGTGGTGTTTATGGTCCTGACCCGGTACAGCTGCTAAGCTCATTTTTCATTTCCAAGTGTTGTTATTAGCCTCGAGAGAGATGTTTCACAGGATTCACCTGCAACTGATAAACCTGGGGGATAATACCGAAACAGTCCTTTTTCTGATCATAGAGGAGCCGTATGAAGCTAAGGTTTCATGTACGGTTTTGCAATAGCGGTGGGAGCTGTGATGTTATTATCGACTATGATTATCTAACAGTTCAAGTACAGTTGATATAGTTGAAGCACGGCCAACATATATCCGGGTAATAAAGAATAAGGTTAGAAATAATCATAAAGAGATGAGAAAGAAAGTAAGAGAAAGAAAAGAGAGAATCAGAAAGCTGCTCACCTTGGAACGAATTCTCGAGGTCTGGTTCATTGAGGTTAGGTCTGGTTCATTGAGGTTAGCATCACATGAAACCTTTAGCACTTCCGTTCGATATTGGATGGAGTATGGCTGGAAGGTCAGCCTAGCTAGTCTTGTCAATCGGCCCTGACTCGTCTTCTCCTTGGTACCTACCGCTATTGAACTTCGATACCTATATTCCTGAAACAAGACAGACCTTCATGAAGACCTTCTATTTTGGAATAAGATCGGACATTTCCACAATGAGGTGAAATTA
The DNA here is from genome assembly GCF_018294505.1 of Triticum aestivum. Classification (NCBI taxonomy): domain Eukaryota; kingdom Viridiplantae; phylum Streptophyta; class Magnoliopsida; order Poales; family Poaceae; genus Triticum; species Triticum aestivum. Next base: position 391,377,161 of record NC_057811.1, read on the forward strand.
GATATGAGGAAAATAATCCTGGACTACGAAAGCTGCCCTTGTGTGGTAGAGCCAGGTCTTCCACCGGGCGGTCAGCCAAGTATTGAAGCCCCTATCTTGATATAGAATAGAAGTGAGTTCACACTAAAAATAGAAGAAGCCCTATGATTTTTTAGCCCTGCTATCAATCACTTCGGTAAAGGGATCAAAAGATTATGGTCTGAAATAGAGATTTGAGAGTCCCTC
>NC_057811.1:391382385-391406461 GCF_018294505.1 Triticum aestivum
TCGGCGGCCGACTGGGCCACCACGAAGGAGTCAGCGAGAGTGACGCCCGCCACCGGATCGACCGCCTAGCACGATCCCTGGCGCTAGAAGAAGAAGATGATGTCGGCCCGCCTTGCTTTGGCCCCCGCATCCGCGACGAGCCCTTCCCCAAAGGGTTCTCGCTCCCATGAGACACGCCGAAGTACAACGGCTCCATGAAGCCGGAAGACTGGTTAATCGACTACTCCACCACAGTCCGCATAGCAAATGGCAGCAGGCGTGTTGCCGAGAAGTACGTCCTGCTCATGCTTCAAGGCACGGCATGCACTTGGCTGAACAGCCTCAAGCCCTACAGCATCAATAGCTGGCTAGACTTCACGGAAGTCTTCGTCCGCAACTTCACCGGCATGTACAAGCGGCCTCCCAAGCCCCACCAGCTCTCCTTGTGCATCCAAGGGCCCAGACGAATCAACTCGCGACTACCTCACGCGTTGGGCCGAGCACCACAACTCCTGCGAGGGGGTGCACGAGGTTCAAGCCATAGAGTACTTCACCGCCGGGTGCCGAGAGGGCACCCTCCTCAAGCACCGACTCCTCTGCGACGAGCCGACTACCCTCGACGAGCTGCTGATCATAGCAGACAAGTACGCCACTGCCGACTCCTCGATGAAGACCGAGCTTCGAGTGGATGCCTCTGGGAAGGTGCTCGCTCCGGCTCCCAAGACGCCGGCTGGCGACTCCAACCGACGCCCTAACCAGAACGACAACAAGCGCAAAGCCCCTATGCCGCCTTCCACCAGTCGGCAAGTAGCCACAGTCGAAGACGAACAACCCGAAGAGTGGCCCGCTCCCAAGAAGCAGAAGGGCGGCAGGCTGGCTTGGCAGCCGGCTTTCTCCTATGAACAAACCCTTGATGCTCCTTGCAAGTTTCACAGCGGCGCGAAGCCGTCCAACCACACGACACGGAAGTGCCATTGGCTCACACGGATCTCCAAAGGCGAGGGGCTGGTGCCGCCTCCACCTGCTGGCCCGCCGCCTCCGGCCCCTCAGCAGCCAGCTGTTCGACCAGCATTCGGAGCCATTCAAGATGAGTTTCCAGATGAGCATGCCGCCTACATCGTCTTCACAAGCCAAATTGAAGACAGGCGCAGTCGGCGCCGTCAGCACCAAGAAGTCAACGCGGTCGCCTCCAACAACCCCGAGTTTATGCATTGGTCTGAGAAGCCTATCAGCTGGAGCCAGGCCGATCACCCAGAGGTGATGCCGTCTCTCGGCTCCTATGCATTGCTGTTGGACGCCACCCTCGCGACAGAAAGGCGAGCTGCCCATTTCTCTCGTGTACTGATTGACGGTGGAAGCAGCATCAATATACTGTACCGTGACACCATGGAGAAGCTGAACCTCAAGACGAGGCAACTCATGCCAAGCCGGACTGTGTTCCATGGCATAGTACCCGGCCTGTCCTGTTCCCAATCGGCAAGATCAAGATGGATATTCTCTTCGGAGACAAAGATCACTTCCGCCGAGAGGCGATCTGGTTTGAAGTGGTGGATCTAGAGAGCCCTTACCACGCATTGCTTGGCCGACCTGCCCTGGCTAAGTTCATGGCTATGCCCCACTACGCCTACCTCAAGATGAAGATGCCGAGTTCGAAGGGGATCATCACCATAGCCGGAGACTACAAGAAATCCTCCGAATGTGCTGCAGCCAGTAGCCGGCTGGCCGAGTCCCTCGTGATCGCTGAAGAGAAGAAGATGCTGGACCGAGTCGTGGCCATGGCCGGCAAGTAGCCGGTCCTGTCCCCTGATCCCAAGGAGTATGACGCTCAAGGCTCTTTCCAGCCGCCCAAGGAAATGAAGAAGATACCGTTGGACCCAGAGAACCCGGATAGGTTTGCTGTCATTGGGGCAAACCTGGACAGTAAATAGGAAGGCGAGCTCGTCGACTTCCTCCGTGAGAATCGGGACATCTTTGCATGGTCCCCAAAGGACATGCCGGGTGTTCCGAAGGATTTCGCCGAACACAAGCTACACGTTCGAGCAGACGCAAAACCAGTCAAGCAACCTCTCCGCCGACTGTCGGAGGAGAAGAGAAGGATTGTGGGAGAAGAGATAGCCCGGCTCCTGGTAGCCGGCTTCATTATGGAGGTGTTTTTCCCAGAATGGCTTGCCAACCCGGTCCTAGTGTTGAAGAAAAACAATAAATGGCGCATGTGTATAGATTACACCAGCCTCAACAAAGCCTGCCCCAAAGATCCGTTTGCCTTACCACGGATTGATCAAGTGATAGACTCCACAGCCAGATGCGAGCTATTGAGTTTCTTGGATGCTTACTCAGGCTACCACTAGATCAAGTTGGATCCAGCCGACCGCCTGAAGACCCCCTTCATCACACCATTCGGAGCTTTCTACTACCTGACTATGACATTCGGCTTGAGAAATGCCGGTGCCACTTTTCAGCGTTGCATACAGAAATGCCTCCTCAAGCAACTCGGCAGAAATGCCCACGTCTATGTAAATGATATTGTGGTGAAGACGGAGAAGCGTGGCACCCTGCTGGAAGACCTCAGAGAAACATTTGCCAACTTGCGCCGATTTCAGATCAAGCTCAACCCTGAAAAATGCGTGTTCGGAGTACCAGCCGGCCAGCTTCTAGGCTTTTTGGTCTCCAAACGCGGCATCGAGTGCAACCAAGTGAAGATCAAGGCCATAGAGAGAATGGAGATTCCTACCAAGCTGCGAGACGTCCAGAAGTTTACCGGGTGCCTGGCCTCCCTAAACCGCTTCATCAGCCGGCTAGGAGAGAAGGCTCTCCCCCTGTACCGACTCATGAAGAAGTCCACCCACTTCGAGTGGAACGACCAAGCAGACCAAGCTTTCCACAAGTTGAAGAAGATGCTGACCACGCTGCCTGTCCTGGCAGCACCGACTGAGAAAGAGCCCATGCTCCTTTACATTGCCGCGACTAGCCGAGTGGTCAGTACAGTTATTGTGGTCCAACGCCCAGAAGAAGATCGGGCTCAGTTAGTCCAGAGGCCGGTATATTATTTGAGCGAAGTTCTGTCCATGTCGAAGCAAAACTACCCGCACTACCAAAAGATGTGCTATGGAGTATACTTTGCCGCCAAGAAGCTGAAGCCCTACTTTCAAGAGCATCCCATCACGGTCGTATGCACTGCCCCGCTTGCCGAGATCATAGGCAGACGGGATGCATCCGGCCGGGTGGCTAAGTGGGCCATTGCGCTGGCTCCTTACACGATCTTCTACCAGCCCCGCACCGCCATCAAGTCCCAAGCATTGGCCGACTTCCTTGTCGACTGGGCCGAGACCCAGTACCTACCGCTGGCTCCTGACTCCACTCATTGGCGGATGCACTTCGATGGATCCAAGATGCGCACCGGCTTGGGAGCCGGCATCGTCCTCACCTCTCCCAAGGGCGGCAAACTCAGATACACACTGCAAATTCATTTTGCCGCCTCCAACAATGTGGCCGAGTACGAGGCGCTCATACACGGGCTCCGGCTAGCCAAAGATCTCGGCATTCGCCGGATCCTGTGCTATGGTGACTCGGATCTGGTAGTCCAACAATCATCCGAAGACTGGGACGCCAAGGGCGCAAACATGGCGAGCTACCAATTCCTCGCCCAGCAAATCAGCGGATACTTTGAAGGATGCGAGTTCCTCCACGTGCCATGGGCCGACAACGAGCAAGCAGATGCCCTGGCATGGATCGGCTCCACCCGACAAGCTATACCAGCCGGTGTCTCTCTTTAACGCCTCCTCAAACCGTCTGTCAAGCCATCTCCAGAATCAGACTCCATCTTCGTACCGCCTGCCCCTGATGCAGCCGGATCCGACTTGGGGAACCCAGCAGGCAGCTCAGGGACTTCGACAGGCGGCCCGGGGACTGCCGTAGCCGCACCCGGATCGGGGACTTCAGAGCCCGGCCCGGGGACTACAGCGGTCAGCCCGGGGACTGCAACGACACAACAGGCGGTGGCCGACTCCAACTCTTCAGCACCCAACCCACCCACCCTGGTCGTAGTAGCCGTATTGGCGATAGAAGAAGTCGCAGCTCCATCATGGGCCCAACCCATCCTCAACTTCCTAGTAAACAGAGAGCTGCCGACTGATGAGCTCTCGGCAAGACAAGTTCAACGCCGAGCCAGAGCATACACAATAATTAACAGAGAACTCGTTAAGCGTAGCGTCACTGGAGTCTTCCAGCGCTGCGTCGAGCTAGAGAAGGGCATAGCAATCCTGAAGGACATCCACCAAGGCGAATGCGGCCACCACGCGGCCTCAAGATCACTTGTCGCCAAAGCTTTCCGCCATGGTTTCTTCTGGCTGACTGCTTTGGAAGACGCCAAGGAATTAGTCAAATGCTGCAAAGGGTGCCAAGTCTTCAGCTGCAAGCAGCACCTGCCGGCTTCTGCACTCAACACCATCCCCTTACCTGGCCCTTTGCCGTCTGGGGGTTGGACATGGTGGGCCCATTCAAGACGGTGCGCGGCGGCATGACACATCTGCTTGTCGCGGTGGACAAATTCACCAAGTGGATTGAAGCGAAGCCAATCAAGAAGCTGAAATGGGCCGACTACCGTGACATTCATCGCAGATATCACCACTCGGTATGGCATACCACACAGCATCATCACCGATAATGGCACGAATTTTCCCAAAGGAGCACTGGCACGTTTCTACGCGACATAGGGCATCTGACTGGACTTAGCGTCCGTCGCCCACTCGTAGTCAAACGGCCAAGTTGAGCGAGCAAACGGCCTCATCCTCTTCGGCATCAAGCCCCGACTGGTCGTACCACTGGAGCGTTCGGCCGGCTGCTGGCTCGATGAGCTGCCGGCTGTCCTCTGGAGTCTGTGTACTACCCCGAACAAGTCAACTGGCTTCACTCCATTCTTCCTTGTATATGGTGTCGAGGCTGTCATCCCAACTGACATCGAGTTCGACTCACCTCGGGTCACCATGTACACGGAGGCGGAGGCCAAGGAAGCGCGAGAAGACGGCGTTGACCTGCTGGAAGAGGGCCAACTGTTAGCACTCAGCCGGTCCGCCATCTACCAGCAGGGTTTGCGCCGTTACCACAACCGGAGGGTCAGGCCAAGATCCTTCCAAGAGGGCGATCTTGTGCTCTGGCTGATCCAGCGAACACCCGGCCAGAACAAGCTCTCGGCCCCTTGGGAAGGCCCCTTCATCATCAGCAAGGCCCTAGGCAACGACTCCTACTACCTGATCGACGCACAGAAGCCGAAGGCACGCAAGAGGGATGATTCCCGCAAGGAGTTGGAACGACCATGGAACGCCAATCTCCTGAGAAGATTTTACAGTTAAAAGCAGTATGTACCATGCTACCTTTTGTATTAAGTACAAGACAACGGGCCCCCCGAGGTGCACTCGGGGACTACCCTCTTTTATCTATGTATGACGAGTATCATACCTATGAATGTATTATCACATTTGATTTTCTGTCCGGCACCTGGTTCGACCAGTCGGCCCGGGGACTTGCCGCCTTGAGTTATATTAAAGTTCTACATGCAGTCAGACAAGTAGTGTGCCAGCACCCGAGCCCTCTCTTGTCAAAAGTCGCAGCTCGAAGAACCGACTGTCCGACTGGCAAGAGCCAAAGGCAGGAAAGGCTGCCCACACGAAAAACGGCGAAGGACTAATGAACCTATATAACACAAGCCGGCCTCCTACTATGCCTACCGGCTGTCAGAACAGACAGCTAGCCGGCTTCCCATTCACTTTGCTACAATCCAAGAAAGCTAGAGTACTTGCCCTCCCAACCGGCCAAGCACTTCTCCAGCCACCGACTGCAGAGCATCTGTTCGGCTGGGAAGGCGACGACCAAGGGAGGGCAGCAAAGGGAACAGCCAAAGGATGAACAGCAAGAACAATGGGAAGCCAAACACATGCATGATTATATTTACACAAAAAGCCTTCAACAGGCCGGCAGTCAACATAGTTTGAAATACACCCCCAGTGGGTGGAACTGCGCAAACTTAACAAAATATTGTTCAAAGAGTAACAAAACAGGAAAGTAAAGGCGGCAGATTAGGCCAAGGGCGCAACAGGCGAGCCGGGCTGGTCGGTGGAGACGGCAGTGCCGGCTGGAGGAGTGGCCGGCTGGCGAGTCTCGGCTTGAGCATCACCGGCTGCAGGCGGCGCGCTCGCACGCGCCTCATTGCTGGAGGCACGATCAAGTTGAGGCTGGCCAGTCGCTCCACCGTCTGGCACGGCGTCTTCACCATCCTCCTCCTCCTCCTCGCCCTCATCGCTGGAGTCGATCTCCTCTGCCGAGTCCTCACCATCCGCCGGGTTCAGCCCGAACCACTCCTCCGGCTGAGCAACGCCGTTATCATCCACCTCAGGAGCAAAGGCACTGGTGTCGGTGTAGTCGGCGATCGTCGAGGCATGCTGGATGATAGCCAGCCGCGCCGGCTCCAGCTCCGTGTCGGCCTCCTGCCGCCAGATGGCCAGCTGGTCCAAGCTCAGCTCAGGATACCAGGCTTTGACGAACTCCAGCGCCCGCCTGGCGCCTGACCGAGCCGCAGAAGCCTTCCAGGCCTTGAAGCGGCCAACCACTACCTCCAGCCAGTCGGCAGTCCGACTGGGGGTACGGGGAATCACCTCGCCGGGCCAGAGAGCGGCCAGCACTTGCGCCCCAACACGCTGAAGCCGGCGGAGCATGCGGTGAGCCGGCTGGAGGCGGGCTTGGATCGCCAGGAGCTGTTCCTCAAGCGATCGGCGAGCGTTCGGCGCGATCTCAGCGCCAGCCTGCCTTTGCGCCTTGCGGTGAGCCTCGACGACCTGGTTGGCGGCAGTAGAGTAACCAGGGAAATACTCTGCACAAGAAAGAAAGGAAGAGAAAAAGAAAAAAAAATACAAAGTTAGAGAATGAACCAAATGGCAAGCGGCAAGCAAGGAACGAAGAAGAAGGCGGCCTACCGTCAACCAAGTCTTCGATCTGGCCGTAGCCGTTGATCAACGACTGCCTCACCTCAACCCAGCTCGCCGCCTCTGTCTCGTACTCGGCTTGGAGGGCGGCTTCACTGTCCTGCACCGCCTTCAGGGCCGCCTTGTGGCTCTCCTCCTGGTCGGCCAGCTTCTTGACCAGGCGGTCACGCTCCTGAGCCAAGGCGTCGAACTCGGCTTCCTTGGCGCGAAGGGCGGCCTGGGTCCCACCTAGCTGCTCCCTTAGTTTGGCATTGGCCGCTGCAGATATGGCAAAGAAGAAAAAAGCAATAGGAAAGAAGTCGCCAGGAAAGATCCGGCCCGACTGCTCAGCAGTCGGCCCGAATCTCGGGGACTACACCCAGTGGGTGCGCTGACGCGCCCCCACGTGAGATAAAAAAGGAAGCACTTACCCCGGCTCTCCGTTAGATCAGCGGTCTTCTGGGTCAGCTCCCGAGCCTGGGAGTTGAAGGCAGCCGCACGGAGGTTGTGGTAGTCCTGCAAGTCTGACAGAGAAGCGAATAAGAACAAGATAGCAAACAAAGTCTACCAAGAAGTTCCAAGCCGCCTGCTCAACAGCCGACTCGGAACTCGGGGACTACACCCAGTGGGTGCGCTGACGCGCCCCCACGGAAGAAATCAAGATCAAGAAACAAAAAACGGGAAGACTCACCTGAATGGCCGCCCGTGTCGCGAGGAACTCTTCATTGTACTGCCTCAGCACAGCGGCCTGGGACTGAAGCCGGTTCCGGACTTCTTGCGCCGCCACATTCACCACGGCCGTCCCACCACCCGGCGTCCACCCCGAGCTAGCGCTGGCCGTCTCCAGATCCTGGGCCGACGAGCTGGAGCCCGCGGCCTTCTGGGGGTCCGGCGCTGAAGTTGCCTTCCCCGCGCGCTGGCGCGATGGCGTCCGGACCGCCAGGTCCGTCCTCGCAGCCGGCTCGCCTCCAGCCGGTTGCGCGGGCGGCATGTTAGGCCGGCTGCCTTGGGCCGCCCCAGTCGGCGATGGCGGTGCCGCATCCCTCTCTTGGACGACGACGTCGTCCTTCTCCCTTTCCATCCCCTGCAGGTCGCCACCGGCTTCCTCCGGCGAGGGCTCCGGGACCTCGGGCACCACGGCACGCAGGGGGTGACAAGCAAGGCCCCCGCCGCTGCCTCTGCGGCTGCAGCCTCCGCCTGAGCCTTGGCCGCTGCGTCGGCTTGTGCTTTCGCTGACTCCTCCACCACCTCCTGCGCCGCCTTGGCGGCGGCCGCCTTCAGCTCCTCCGCCTCCCACTCCTCCCGCGCGTTCTTCTCCGTCGCCGCTTGAAGCTCGGCACGGGGGTCCACGCGAAGAGTACTCCCGGATCCTCCCACCGATCCAACCACGGAGGCGGCAGCGATCCGCTCAAGAGAGAGCGGAGCCCTGTTTGATAAGTCCAGACAAGGATTCAGAAATCAACGAGAAAAGAAGAAGGAATATGCGAGAGAATCGAAACTTACGCTGAAACCTTTTGCGGCTGCTTCACCACCTTGCGGAAGCGGGCCGCCTTCGCGGCCGCCTCTTCCCGCCTGGTCGCCGCTGCCCCGCTCTTGGGCTTCTTCGGCTGACTGCCGAACAAGCCCGACGTGGCCCGGCGTTTCTGCGCGCCGCCTCGGGCAGCCGGTGCTGCAGATGAGCCCGCGCCTTGATCAGACGCCGGCTGGCGGCGCGGGACGATTTCCGCCTCGTCATCATCCGGCCAGTCGTCGAAGCTGGCTCCAAGCCCGGAGCCGCCTGCTTCGCCGCCTCCCGCCTCGGTGTTGTCGTCCATAGCGGCCGCCCCCAAGTCGGGGTCCTCCAAGTCATGCGCCGCCCGGTCAGGGAGAAATTTGCGACCCGCCCCCGCTGACCCGGCCGCCGGTCGAAGGAGAGGGCTCTGCCAAGACGAGCCGACTGGTCAGAGTCGGCCATGAAAAGCTCGGTGACAAAAACTAAAGAAGAGAAGATAATGAGAGCATACCATAGGCGGGGGATGGGCGCGGGAGTATGGCTCCTTGCCAAACTACCACTCCTCGGAGAGCTTGCAGTTAGCGAGATAGTTCACCATGTGAGCTACCTCGTCATGAGGCATCTCCTTGGTGCACATCCGACTCGGGTCGAGTTGGCCGCTCATTTGACAGATCAAATGAGGGCGGCTTTGAAGCGGGAGCACCCGACGCACCACGAAGGCGGCCAGCAGGTCGGACCCAGTCAGGCCCTCCGACTGGATCATTACCCGGAGTCGGGCGACGGCAGCGGCTCCAGCCGGCGACAGCGTCCTGGCCCGATAGGACCACTGGGGCCACCTCCCAGCTGGCGGGTCGGCTACGTAAGCCGGCAAGTTGACGTAGTCTCCTTGCGGGGCGACGTTCTTCATGTAGAAGTATGATTTCTGCCAGCGCTTCACCGACTGGATCAGCGTCATGACAGGGAAGGGGTTGTCGGCTGCCGGCCTCCGCATCGCGATGAAGGCGCCGCTCTGAGCCGGCACGCCCTGCATGCGGGTGCCGAGCTTGGATTGGAAGAATTCCCCCCAGAGCTTGAGGGTGGGAAGAACGCCAAGAAAGCCCTCGCACAGAGTGACGAAGGCGTACAGCAGCACCACCGTGTTGGGTGTGAGGTGGTGCGGCTGGAGCTGATAGAATTCAAGGAAGGAGCGGAAGAAGGCGCTAGCGGGTAGGCCAAGGCCGCGCAGGAAATGCGAGCGGAAGATTACCCGCTCGCCTTCCTCCGGCTCCGGCGTGATCTCCTTCTCCGGCGCGAGACGGACCCACAACTGGTCCTTGCCGGGCAACCGCCGCGTCTTGCGGAGGAAGTCAATGTGGTCCGCGTGGACGTTGGAGCCGTCCCAGTCTCCGCCGTACTGCATGACGGCAAGAGGCTGACGAGAAAGGGCGTGGCGACGGCAAAAACACGGCCCCGCGGCGGCGAAGCTGCGGGGTAGTGCGAATATTAGAGGGACGGCGCGGCGGCGAAGGGCTGTTGCGATGGAGCGAAGGAAGAAGAAAATGGCGCAGCGAGGGTGAGCGTGCGAGCGTCTGCCGCTCCCCCTCCTCCCCCTACTTATAGCCTCGTGCGGCGAGGCCGAGGAGGCGAGGCGTGGGAGGGAACGTGGGATTAACTGCGCCCACTCCCCCACGTCCCGCAATTATTGTGCCCTAACGACGTGCAGAAACTGCCGTCGGAAGGCGAGCGGCCGCTTTGGGCCACGGAAAATCCGCGCTTGGGCCTAGGCGTGGGAGTGGTGGGCCCCGACCTGCGGCGGCGTCCCATCGCACGCGTGGGCTGGCAGGCTTTTCTCGGCCGGAGGGTGCCACGTGGCACGCGGGCGGCAAGCGGCCGGCCTGCCAACCGGCGTGCGCACCAGCTGGCTCTCGCCTTCAGACTTCAAAAATCTCGCCAAGACGGCGCACCCAACCGAAGCCGGCCCCTAGCTGCTAGCTCTTCAAAATAGGAAGCTGACCGAGCTTCTCGTCCTCCTCTCAGCCTCGAAGCCCAACCAGCTTCGGGGACTACTGTTGGAGTAAATGGCCGCTAACCGACTCCCCCTGGCTCTTCAAAAATTATCAGGTCGATCGAGCCTTCAAGCATCCAAAGCACAGGGCCGCCTTCCCCTAGCCGGCTATCTCCCGAGCCGACTCCTGGAAGGCGACCCGGCCTCAAAAACCTTCCCGAAGAGAACCACAAGATGGCCGACTCCAGGAAGCCGGCCCCAGGAGGACCGACTCCCAGAAGCCGGCCACGAAGAAGACCGACTCCCAGAAGCCGGCCACGAAGAAGGCCGACTCCCAGACGCCGGCCAAGACTGCACCCTCAAGGGCTGCACCCACGTAACCGTGATGAGACGGGACGTGGCTATAGTACAACCTACCACCCCCGAATCCCGGAGCACGCGTGGCCACAGAGCGCCGTACGGGTCAGCCATCCCCCGTCCGGCGCGGCACTGTTGCCATGTTGACCATGACACCACCCACGACAGGCGCCAGTACAGCCCGTGGGCGGCGGGCCCCTTTAGCCAGAGAGATGCTCGAAGGCGGCCAAGCCTCCCCCAGTCGGCCTGGGGCATAGCCAGCTCCCAATAGCCGGCTACGCCCCACCCTCGAAGTTTGTGCATCATTAAGGAGACAAGACAAGGTAAGGCTACAGTGAGAGCCCGCAAGGCGGCGATACTGTGGCCATGCTTACCTCGACAAAGCCCTCGTCATCAGAGGCGAGGCTACAGTAACCAGCCACCGACAAGACCCCTAGGCGGTGGGGCCGGCCTGTCGGCCAAGAGGCCGGCAGCCGGCGGGATCCACCAGTCGGCGGGCCCCAGCGGTCGGCGGAGAAGCTGGCGAATACAGACACTGATGGCTAGGACCCGCGTCCAGCCGGATTACCATTGTACCCCTGGGGGTAGGCCTATATAAACCCCCCACGGCACCCATGCAAAGGGTTGATCTCTAAGAGTTTTAGACACCACATAGAGAGAAAAGGAGAGCTAGCCCTTGCCCTTCTTCTTCCTCTAGCCAAACAGCTCAAGGAGCCTCTTGTAGCTACTTGTGTTGATCTAGTGACCATGCGGAGACCCCGCAGAGCAGGACTAGGGGTGTTATCTCCACGGAGAGCCCCGAACCTGGGTAAGATTCGCCGGCGTGCATGTATTCGCCTCATCCCGTTTCCAGGCACTGGCGATGTCTTACTGGCTCCCATAATGATAAGCCACCCGTTGGCATATGTCGCACCTACCACCCGACACACTCTGCCTGGGGAGTACGGTCGCAAGACCGAAACTCAAAGGAATTGGCGGGGGCCTGCACAAGCGGTGGAGCATGTGGTTTAATTCGATACAACGCGCAAAACCTTACCAGCCCTTGACATATGAACAACAAAACCTGTCCTTAACAGGATGGTACTGACTTTCATACAGGTGTTGCATGGCTGTCGTCAGCTCGTGTCGTGAGATGTTTGGTCAAGTCCTATAATGAGTGAAACCCTCGTTTTGTGTTGCTGAGACATGCGCCTAAGGAGAAATTGCCACCGAGTGACGTGCCAGCGCTACTACTTGATTGAATGCCAGCACGTAGCTGTGCTTTTAGCAAGAATTTCACCATTGGGAGCCAGTGCCTTTCGAAGCACTTTCACGTGTGAACCGAAGTCGTCTTGTCCAAGACCCACGGAGACCTACCTATAGTGACGTCAAAGTACTAGTGAGCATGGAGGTTTGGTTGAAATTGGTTACGACGACGTCGAGTTGGCGGCAGAGGAAGACTCGGCATGAAGGCCAGAAAATGGTGTGGAACGTAGTGGTAATAGTACGCGCCCCGCTTCGAAACAAAGAAAAAGGTGCGTGCCGCACTCACGAGGGACTGCCAGTGAGATACTGGAGGAAGGTGGGGATGACGTCAAGTCCGCATGGCCCTTATGGGCTGGGCCACACACGTGCTACAATGGCAATGACAATGGGAAGCAAGGCTGTAAGGCGGAGTGAATCCGGAAAGATTGCCTCAGTTCGGATTGTTCTCTACAACTCGGGAACATGAAGTTAAAATCGCTAGTAATCGCGGATCAACATGCCGCGGTGAATATGTACCCGGGCCCTGTACACACCGCCCGTCACACCCTGGGAATTGGTTTCGCCCGAAGCATCGGACCAATGATCACCCATGACTTCTGTGTACCACTAGTGCCACAAAGGCCTTTGGTGGTCTTATTGGCGCATACCACGGTGGGGTCTTCGACTAGGGTGAAGTCGTAACAAGGTAGCCGTAGGGGAACCTGTGGCTCAATTGAATCCTCCGTGATGGAAATGCCCTCACCTACTTGACTAAACTAAGGACCACAACGGTATAAACATGTAGATTTTCTACTTTTCCATTTTCCTTCTTGTTTATCAATCACCAATCAAGACAAACCGGGCACTACGGTGAGACGTGAAAACACCCGATCCCATTCCGACCTCGATATATATGTGGAATCGTCTTGCGCCATATGTACTGAAATTGTTCGGGAGACATGGTCAAAGCCCGGAGAAAGAGCAAGAAAACGGATGCGCTAACGCGCAACGGCTTTCGCGCTAGTTGCTCAAAAAATCGTATAAAAATCAAGCAAGAAAACTAAAGAAAGCGTTAGCGCATTGGACTCGAAATCCAAATTGTGCTAGCTGACAAAGAAAATACAGAACATAACAAAGAAATATTGGTTCTGACTGGTTGGTAAAAAGACTCTAAATCCTTTGAGTGGTTCGATTCCACAACAGAACAAAGAATGAAATGAATGAATGAAAGCCATGACCATGCCTCCAGTAGGAAGATCGAGGAACCGGTGCTGGCGCTCCTGGTTCATGGGATCCTAACCGCGATGGGGAGATTAGATATTATTCTTTCGTAAGTCCATCCAATGGAGATAGGTTGAGGAGAAAGAAAGGAGAAAACTAAAGAGAAAGATGGACAGTAGATTGACAGTATCCAAATCAAATAAGAAAAAACATAGCTATTTCATCAAATCCCGATTGTGTGGGTGTGAAGTGGAAAAATCCCGTTCTGGCTGGCAGCGGGCATAGGACTGAAAATCCTCTTTCGCCGGGCCTTTTGGACTCGAAATCCAAACGGAGAGAGTGGTTCGAATCCACCTCAGAACGAACAATGAAAAAGGCGTCGAGCGGGTGCAAGCTCGAGGAGCTAGGAAGGATGGAAGAAAGCTTGACCGTTTTCTCATTGAACTACTCGAACTTTTTATTCGAAAAAGCGGAAATAGCTCAGTTCGAGAGAGGGTTGAGCTTCATCGGTTAGTGTGCACCAAAGGATGAGTTTTCTTTCCCGTCCTACAAATTGAAACCGTTCTAGCTTGATACTGTGATATCGTCAAATCATCCAACGGAGCATGGAAACCATTTCGGTGGCGGTAATGGCCTCCAGTATTTTTCTATGGAACCATACCACTATGGTCATCTATATGATTAGACCGTGCCGCTTCACTAGACTTTCCTAAACCATTCATTTGATCCCCACGGTCGTGACACCACTTTCTAAACAAAAGTTTGCAAAATCCAATGCGGAACCAAGCAGTAAGAGAAATTCATCATGGTAATTATTAGTCGAAAACCAAAGTGGAACGGAGAGAACGGAGAGTCAGTTACAATGAAAAAATTGTTGAGGAATCATGTTGAAAGAACAACATTCTGTGTCATAAATATCGTATATAGAGATTTTTCATGTATCGACGCTTTTGATTCAATTATGAAAGTACGATGTACTGGACTTGCACCCCTAGTTACGCAGAAGTGCAAGCACAGAAGCGGATGACCGGACCTTACCAACATACTCAAAAAAGTATTCTATACTGGGGTCTGTGCTCTTGACAAGCAGTGTTTCCAGTCTAGCTGTGTCAAATTGGGTGTGAAGTGTCCTTCTAGGTTCTGGCTGGTAGAGCAGAGGACTGAAAATCCTCTTTAGTTTCACCCATGGGACTCTAAATCCCAATTGCGCTAGCTCTGTGGTTTGATTCCACAACAGAATGAACAATGAATGAATGTGGGCGGTCAACCAGGTAAGCCTGTGCCCAGGAAAGAAAGGACGAGGGAGGGATTGAGAGAAGCTTTCACAGTGGAAAATGAAAAAAAAAGCATATCGTTCTTAGAAATTGTGGAATTTGACTCAGTTAGAGCTATGGTTTAGCATCAAGAGGGAAGTTTTGTAAAAGCAACAGGAAGAATTGCTCAGATACCCATGAGCGTATATAACTTGGGTCATGTTACAAATGCTCTGGCTAAACCTATTGATGGGAGAGGCGAAATTGTAGCTTTCGAAATCTCGCTTAATTGAATCTCCTGCTCCAAGTAGAATTTCCAGGCGTTCCGTATATGAACCTCTTCAAACAGGGCTTATTGCTATCGATTCGATGATCCCTATAGGGCGCGGTCAGCGAGAGTTCATTATTGGGGACAGACAGACTGGCAAAACAGCAGTAGCCACAGATACAATTCTCAATCAAAAAGGGCAAGGTGTAATATGTGTTTATGTAGCTATCGGTCAAAGAGCATCCTCCGTAGCTCAAGTAGTAACTACTTTCCATGAGGAGGGGGCCATGGAATACACTATTGTAGTAGCTGAAATGGCGGATTCACCTGCTACATTACAATACCTCGCTCCTTATACGGGAGCAGCCCTGGCTCAGTATTTTATGTACCACGAATGGCATACTTTAATAATTTATGATGATCTCTCCAAACAGGCACAAGCTTATCGCCAAATGTCCCTTCTATTAAGAAGACCGCCCGGCCTTGAGGCTTATCCAGGGGATGTTTTTTATTTGCATTCACGCCTTTTAGAAAGAGCCGCTAAATTAAATTCTCTTTTAGGCGAAGGAAGTATGACCACTTTACCAATAGTTGAGACTCAATCTGGAGACGTTTCCGCCTATATTCCTACTAATGTAATCTCCATTACAGATGGACAAATATTCTTATCTGCGGATCTATTCCATGCCGGAATTCGACCCGCTATTAATGTGGGTATTTCTGTTTCCAGAGTAGGATCTGCGGCTCAAATTAAAGCCATGAAACAAGTAGCTGGCAAATCCAAATTGGAACTAGCTCAATTCGCAGAGTGACAAGCCTATTATTCGCCTCTGCTCTCGATAAAACAAGTCAGAATCAATTGGCAAGGGGTCGACGATTAAGGGAATTGCTTAAACAATCCCAGGAAAATCCTCTCCTAGTGGAAGAGCAGATAGCTACTATTTATACCGGAACAAGAGGATATCTTGATTCGTTAGAAATTGAATAGGTAAAGAAATAGTTCAATCACCCCAGAATCGTCAAAATCCCCTCGAAATGGAGAGCGGCGCAAGTCCCACACTCTTTCTCTCACTCTCTATCCTCTGTCTTTCAGATTTTCCCCTCGTAGCTGATACTGTGAAATATTATTATGTAAGGGAGCTGATCCACAGGATTCAATGGTGAATTCTGATTTCCCCACAGACTGAACCAAAGGAGAAGAATAGAATAATTCACTGGTGCAGGTGGAGCAGCAAACCTTCGTAGAAAAGGGAGAGGGTATACCTAGAAATGATGAAATCAACCAGCACTGCCTTGCTAATTGAATAAAGGAAGATGCCGACTACTTTCTAAACAGAACAATGAGAGTCCTGAACAATGGGAGAATGGAGCTTCCCGTCTATGAACTAATCGCTAGACTATATCGTATCGAGCTCAAAGGTTTGTGCAACTTATCTATCAAGCCACACTTCTTTACTTCGAAATAGCGCATTCCACACTTCTTTACTTCGCTATAGAAGTAGGATCCCAGCCCACAATAGAATCAGTAGTTTACTTAACTGATATAAAGAGTTTCCCCTGCCTGCCCCTACTATCAATTGATAATACATAAATGATCCGGGGCTAGTGTTGGGTAGTCGGGCCCACTAGAATTCAAGTGCTTCTTATCGATTCAATACGCCCTTAACGGATCCCCGTGCCTTATCTCCATTGGGTGGAGCAAGACCCTTGTCCTATCTTTTCTTTACAGAGCAATAGAAATGATGGTTGCCCCTCGCTGCACTGACCAATGATATCTCAGAAGAGAGAAAGACTTCTATAACTTGCCAATGATATCTAGTGGGCACTACGAACTCCAGGCATACTGTACTTGACCACCCTACTTTGCTTTGTCCCTATTAGACGAAATCAATACTTACTTTCAATTGGTAGAGAGGAAGAATAGAACTGACACTAGTAATAGGTTGATGACTTCTCTTAACAGAACTGACACTAGTAATAGGTTGATGACTTCTCTAACTTAATAGCTGGCCGACTTCTCTTCATGGATCACCGTTCTATATAGTTAGGTGCAGCATCACGTTTAACCACCTATCCCTATTCCCTCAATCGATACCGTCCAACTATCCTTTTATTGGGACAGCAGCATACTTCTCGTTAGGGACAATAGTTCCTATACTTAACTAACCTCTGTGCGCAATCACTGTTTGACACATCATTCTTTCAGCTTTTCGTTCTTGACGACTCTGTTTGACGGAGCCTGACCTTGAACTAGATTTTTGCAACACAAACCACTATCTTTACTTTCCTTTAGCAACAGTATCTAACTATCAATTCATAAGAGTCAAACGGGTGGGTCCATCCCATCTATCGACAGGTCCTGATATCGGATCTGGGAAACAAGCAATACTCGCCACAATTCCTTAATGAAAAACAGACCTATCTTCTCTTGAAAGACTGTCCTTTCCTCGCTTGTTACTGTGATATCAATGAAAGAAAGCTGGATACTGACTTCTTCCCAAGAGCTCTATCAGCCCTGAATTCCTTAGCCATACGACTCTTCCTTAGTTTCCTAATGCTAGTGGCCCTAGCTAGTGGTGAGACGGGGCATATACTATTCTCAGTCTTATAACGAAGAGGTTGCCTAGTTTGAAGCGAACACTGTCCTTGATCTCTCGTCCTATCACAAACAAGTCTCTTCCCCCGAGTCCTAGTAGACTAGTCCAAGTAGTCCGGGACAATAGCGTCCCGTCTCTTCGCTGACCCCTGGCACACAATCACTATAAGACAAAGCAAGACAAACCTCTCTTATCCTTCTCGGCTAGAAGTTACAAGTTTCCTGTTCCGGTTTCGGCTTGAGGGAAGTGCCTGAAATCGATTCAGTTCTTATCTCCGATTTCGAACTCCAGCTGGATTCTTATGACCAAGAGCTATTTTATTGGTCAGAAGAATGGAAGGACAATGAGAAGATGGTTCAGTTGCTCCTGCTGGAATATTCCATTTATTTAATACTCCGACTCGCGTAACCCCGAATGGCAATGTTGTTATTGCGGTTGATCAGATCAATAAGACAACAAGGGAGTCAGAATATTCTGATAATAGCAAACAGGGCTTTGGAATCTATGGAAGGAGCCTTCAATGCTTCTCTAGTGTCAACCATTAGTCGATAACAGAATGAAATGCCACAATTAAGTTGAAAAGGAGAGTCATTAAAAAGAGGCATGCTTGAAAAAGAGTACAGATAATCTGTTATGGATGTGAGGAGCCTCACCCAGTACTTTTCATACTAAACTAAAAAAACTCTACTCTCCTTTCACAGCCAACCCACCCATTGCTTTTTCAGGCTCGATAAAAAAGAAAGTTCACGTGCCAATCCTTACCATTGGTAACTGTAATTACCAAGCCTAATCTTTCACTGAATACCGAGTAAAGCAAGCAAGAAAGAGGGAAGGAGCAGCTGTTTTTGAGCTAGGCTCGATCCCTTTTTCATCCACTTCTCGCTATTTGTAATTCTACTTGAATTAGTTCTTCCTAAGTTTAGTGAGGTGAGTACTGCATCCATAACTAGAGGACTTGCTTTTCTGCTTGGCTCCCAGGGGAAGTTGGATTGGATAAGAGGAATTGAAGCGCAAGGAAGGCAGTCGGTATTCAAACAACTATTCAGAGTTCCCAACTCTGGGTAAAGGAAATATGTACTTGACAACTGAACCAAATCCTTTGCCTTTATTTATTCTATTATTTTGATATAGATCAGCTGAAAACAAAACAAAAATACTACTACGTTGGGACAATGACCCACCTTTCTCTACTCAACCTGTCATCTTCTCTCCTCGCTCCCTGGGACAAATAAGACTATTTATTAAGTGATAAACAAGAGAAACTAGTGATATTATCTAAGCTTCTGGCCATGTCTGATTGGCATTCAAGTCTGCCTTCCATTGCTTGAAAAGGCCTAGCACCGTAAGTAGCAATTGGCTATGTCCAAACTCAAACGTCGTATTTTATCTAAGCACAGGAGTCGTAATAAGGAAAGAAGACATAAGAATGGGAAGTATCCGCTAGTTATAATGTAGTATAAAGAGAGCTATTTCATGGATCTTGGTCACAATAAAAAGAATCCAATAATGATCTATCAACTAAATGAGTTTATTATATAATCCTGTATCTTCAAGGTTGTTAAGATGATTTAGTAGATGTGTCAGTATCGTTTTCATCTGCCGTTGGGAGTGATTGCTTTGCTAATCTATCCTTTTATCCTTCTTTTCAGAGACAAGCACATATTACCGTAACCTAGTGATTAATATATCATGTTGGTACTACTTCGTCGAGCAATCAATCCTTTTTCCATTCTTGTTCTGAGGTTGTCAGCTTCCTCCGATGGCACCACTTGTACTCTCTGTCGGAATCTGTAGACATAGTTTCTGGGCGTCTTTAAAAACTGATCGACATAGTTGTCACACACAAACCTGCGCAACGGCTTTGGAGTAAAAGAATCTCCTGCCCGGTCACACACATCATCTCGAGCGCGGAATCTACTACTCTAACAAGATACTCGGCTCGGGTAAATCATGCTTTCGTTATGCGAGGAAAGTGAAAGGAAAGAGGGAAAGGGAGACACTGGGCAATTTGGAATCGATGAAATCACTGTTTTTTCGCCTTGTAATATGTCCGGTTACATTCCAAAGATGAATCAGACCAGGAGATAGATAAGCGCTATCGCGGACACATGAAATAAGAATTTGAAAAGTAATGATCAACTTTATGGATCCATAGGTAGATTCACTTGTGAAGCTATGGGATGGGACAAGATTCAAAAGTACCAAAAGTAAGTTAAGTGGGACGCTGAGTTCATTGCTGCGATCGAGGGTCCAAAGCCAGCCAATTTGATGACCGCGTAGGAACGGGTTCCGAATGCTCACAATAATGTAGTTGGAAATGACAAAAGGCTCCTAAATTGATACCTAATAATAGCTTAGCAGCTCCTTCGTTTTACTAAAGAGCCAAGTTCGGACAAGCAACTCGGAAGGAGGAATGTGTTGAGATGCCTATGCCTAAGAGAGATAAGCGGAGGACGTATGATAGCCGAGAGGATGTCGGTAAACGACGGAGTTTAAGGAGTTGTTTTTGAATTCGGCATGGCATATTTCATTTTTTAATGAGAACGTCATCTCCTTGCTTACCCGCCTGGCCAATGGAAGGAATTAATTACCTTGGTCAGTCAGCGAAAGAAAGAACTGATCCAGTTCATCATCCCAATCCTTCCTATTAGTTTCATTAATTAATTCAGCCCCAGAGTGTTGGCAATCAAGGGCCAAGAAAGAATCCCAAGTCTATCCTATCTCGCCACGGTCGAAAGCACAATCCCTTTCTCTTCCTATACCGAAATCGTCGTTTCATTCCTCCGCAACTTCTATCGCGGACATGATCCAATCTACCTTGCAAGACAGATTAAGATATAACTTAAGGCTTTCCCAAGCTGGCGCATAACCTCTGGTAGAGGTAGTCACCCAGAGACAGAGAAGTGGGAAACCGCGGATGAAAATAATACCGAGGTCTTTGATAGCAAACTTCTACGCGAGCTTTCTAACGAAAAGGAATCTCTTATTCATATGGCATAAAATGGAAAAACTTGATGGAGATTTCTTCTCAATTTCCATGGTACAGTCCCTTTGCATGCTACAGTTCCATTACTTGCTACCTGAATTTGCTATATACGAAATTATGACATCTACGGTACTTGTCGTCTACTTCTGGTGGAAGCAATTCCAAGGTGAAGATAATACTGAGCCGAATAGTAATGAGGGGAATGCAAAATCTAGCAAAGGTAAGAAGGGTCAAGGAAGAATAGTAGTGACTTATAAAAGGAAAGCATCGAATAAAAGGAAGGAGATCCGTCTTGATTTTTTGCATGTGGTCAATGCGTTTGCTGATTGATAACTGTCTAATCTTAAGATGGTTTTGTGGCACGTTACAAACATACATATACAGTCGAAATATAGTTGTGTTGAGTTAGGTTGAAGAATTTTTACCAGATTTTTAAAATGAGATATAGTGCTTTCTTTGTTCGATAGGAGATTTGGCACTTTCATATTCTAGTTCCTCATTTGAGTGTTCTTTTGCTCTGTTGGTGGGGCATAAACTCATAAATAGTTTTTGTTTTTTCTTTAAATAATAGTAAAAGTATGCATTCAAGTAGTAGCTTTTTCTAAATAGTCGAGTAAAGTCGAGTAGGGCTGGCAACAAGGACTAGGAAGATACGGGCTAGTTTGTTTTTTTAGGGGAAGGCTTTATGCAAGATATGCACGTGAGTAGGTCAGTATATGCATATTTGCCAATAGAGGAAAACACGTAGTAAGTAGGCTTGCTTTTTCGTAGGGATAGGTAGCTTGACAAGGGATGCCTGGGATAGCACATAGGAAAAGTATAGAAGGAAAGGCGGCGGGAAACTAGCCATGGTCAAGGTAAACAAGTACTAGGTCTTTTGTTTCCGAAGCAAGTCAAGGACAACTAGGTCAGTCTGGGGGGGCAATCCTCTAGGTCGATACTTCTCTTCCACAGACTAAACCAATTAATAAACAATTTACAGAGTATTCTTGCATTCCTATCTAGTCTGCATCTCTCCTATCAAAACTATAATATAACCTTAATGGAAGGGCCCTGGTTCTGCCTTGCCAAACCGACAAATCCAGAAATTGTAGATGAATTCATCGGGCTTAACGTGTGATTTCGTTATAAGTGAACAGGCGTCGTCGTCCAGCCGTGTCGAGTTGGGATTAGAGGAGAGAGCTCGAATGGATAGGTCCAGTGAGGCGGATGTGGAGCATGAAGGATTAAGAAGGTCCTCTTTATTTCCATAATCAACAAGAAAGACTTAGCAGCCCAAATAAAGTAACCCTTTACCCCTCCGGAGTCTATCGTATCCATAGTTTCAGTGCGTATCGAACTGCGAAGCGAGGAAGTTATTTCAATTGAACGGGCTTACTTTCTTACTTGGTTCTTTTGTAGAACAACCTTGGTATGAAGCTAGACGATTCAAACTATATAAGCATAAGCAATTCAAACTAGACATTTCGACCTTCATCCCACCCGAGAAATAATAAGCAAAGAGCTTGTAAGTCGGGCATAGAGAAAGCGACTCCTGAGATTGAGGGGGATAGGATACTATCTCCTAGCGCATATATGAAAGGATAGCTGGTTTTCTACCGGGGGGATTTCGATTGTAATTTTTACAATTAGTAGTTCTTGCTTTCATAAACTCATAGTTAGTGTAGTTTGGTGTAGTCTTTTTTTCCGGGACGAACTGGATTCGAACCAGATAAGAGCCATACGTTCCCTTCTTTCCAAGCGTCCCTTTGGTTTCGCAGTTCCTGAAGAGAGGCAACCTCTATCTCTTTCTCTGCGGGCCGGTAGGCCGGCCAACTAACTCTTCAAATGAAGCCCTTTATCTTTCTAACGAAAAAGAGAATGATGATGATGGCTACCATTCATTCCTCTAAAATGTTTTAGTCCTGTTTTTGGTAGCATACCGATCCTTCCATGTTTCCAGAATAGCATTTATCTGTCTGGAGTCCTGCGACTCCAAACGAAGTTTTAGTTCTATCAAATCCTCCAAGCAAATGATATTCTTTGCATTACTATGCATGATTTGCTCTATTCGATCTTGATAGCCTGGCAGATTCCCAGGATCTGAAAGGACACCATCGGGAAAAGGCTTTTGCGATCCTAAATAAAATAGTAATGTCCCATTCAAACTGGTATTTAATTGGAGCATACCCAGAACGGCGTCCTTAGCATTACTGTCGGGATCGTCAGCTGTTGGCGGAGCTGGATATTTTTCTCGGATTTCAGCTAGGGTTCTAGCCATACTTCTTCGGAAGAGCACGCCCTCAAGTTGTTGCTGGAATGGATTTGCTTCGGCCGGAGTAGAGTGGAAATCTACTGACAGACGAGGCTGTTGCTCTACGCGCGGCTGTTCCTGCTCGAGCTGCTCATGCTCGGGCGGCTGTTTGTTAAGGTCAAAGTCATTTCTATTCATGAATGAGACCAGGACCCCTGCCTTGGAGGTTCCCTCCTCCGAACGCGAAGGAGTTTCAAGCCCCCCAGTGCCCACGGTTGCACATCGGTCCTTCCCCCAAAGGGCCGGTACCATTTCTTCAATCAGCGTGGCACCATATATCAAAACATATTGTAAAAGTGACAGAATCACTTCAAGTAGTGCTTGCCTAACCTGATCTGTCACGATCAAGGATGGATCTACTACTAAAGCAGCTATCACAATGATAACTATGAAAAGTCCCCCCATTGATAAAAACCAGAATCAGATGATAGATCAAGTCTTACCGAAATTGGATTTCCTTTTCGTGCCATATGTCGCTTATACTTTACTTTTTTCCCCTCTGCCCTTTCAAAAGCGGTTACTCCCGATCCGAAGCACCCCTTTTCCATTCATAGAGAGATCCAATCGTCAAAATCAATAAAAAGGCCATCATCGACCAAGAGAACGAGATATTGACTTTTTTTACATCTGTAACTACATTCTCACATTTCTTTTTTGATCTCATGACTTTTTATGCGGTCGGAAAACGAATGAGATCAGAAAGGCCATCATTGGGGAAAACAATGCAATAGCTTCGGTGAGAGCAAAGCCCAAAATGGCATAACCAAATGATTGTTTAGCCAATGATGGATTTCGCGCCACGGAATGAATCAAAGAACTTGTAACACCCCGCATGTAACTTGCCATATTTGTAACTCCGACTCTTGCCATTTTCGGCTATGTGATATGTTTTTCCCTCCGTTGTCGGGTTTTGTTTTTTGTTTTGTATTTTGTCATGTCATGCTTTTTTTTATCATGTCATCATGTGCATTGCATTCGCATACGTGTTCGTCTCATGCATCCGAGCATTTTCCCCGTTGTCCGTTTTCCAATCCGGCGCTCCTATCTCCTCCGGTGCACCCCTCTTGTTTTCTTTTGTGTGCGTGTGTCAAACTTTCTCGGAATGGACCGAGGCTTGTCAAGTGGTCTTAATATACCACCCAGAGACTACCGGTCAAGTTTCGTTCCATTCGGAGGCCTTTTGGTACTCCAACGGTTAACCGGGCATCCGCAAAGTCCATTTGAGTATCCAGCAAAAAAACCCCTCTAAAACCAGCCCAAAACCCACCAAACTCTCTTCCATGCTCTATGCTCTAGGTCGTTCGATCACGATCGTGTGGGTGAAAACCGCACCTCATTTGGAGCCTCCTAGCTCCCTCTATCTATTTATAAGTGGGCATCCCGAAAAACGCAACTGCAGACGAACCCTAGAAATTTTCCCACCGCCCGCGCCGGACATCGTCCGCCGCGCGCCCGGCCAACCGGAGCGC
>NC_057811.1:391407015-391416431 GCF_018294505.1 Triticum aestivum
CTCGCCGCCGCCGCCATCGCCGCCGGCCGGCCCAGCCGCCTCCGCCGCTGTATCTTGCTCTGTTCCCGATGCGATAACTTTGTGCATGTAGCTCCGATTCGCGCGTGTAATATGTTAAATTGTTCGTCTCGTGATGCTCTTCATTTTGTTCAATTGCACCATGTTCATTAGAGGTCATCTTGATGCCCAAATCTTCGTTGTAAGAGGGCTAGTTGCTGTTAATCTCTGGTTCTTATCAGAACTTGGAGATTTGTCATTTTTGTATCATTTATTCTGTGCATCTTTTGGGCATGAGCTCTACATGTGTTTTGAAGTATGCCATGCCATATTTCCAGTGGTATAGTCCATGTATTTTTGTGATCTCTGTGGTGACTAGCACAAGCATGCAAAGCAGGCCCCGTAATATTTCTGATTTCAGGGACTTAGTGATTTCTCTAAGTCTTTGTCTGCTGTAATTTTGTTGCCATGTAAACTTGATGCTACAGAGATATCCATGCATATTTTGGAGATGTTCAGTAAGGATGTTTTGAAGCTATAGTTGTAGTTGATCCATTTCTGCAATTGTTTGGAATTTTAGAGTGCCATAGCATGACCCAATCTTTCTCTACGTTTGCTATAAAATATTTCTGGCAGATTCTTAACATGACATGCATTTTTGCGTTGCTCTGTAGTGAGTGCATCAAGCTCACAAAGAGGCCTACATATTAATATTTCTGCCATGCTCTATTTTTTTGTTGTCTGAAACCTGATAACGAAACTTGCTATGTTTACATGCTTGCCATCATATCTTCTGGTCCTTTTTGGCTTATGGTCATTAAGGGACTTTTGTCATGTGCATTTAGTAGAACACTACCATGCCTTATTTTGCTATGTTGAGTTCCTGTAGCATGTTGATTTCGTGCTCTGAACATTGCTACCTGATGCTGTTTACTGTCATGTCCAGTTTTTCACTAAGTCTGTGAACCTGTAATCTTTTGCACTTTTGCCATGCTTGTTTGAGCTTGATATGTTGTGAACTAGCAGTAGCTCAGTGTTCATCTTTTGTCAAGCATCTCCTGTAGATTACTGTCATGTGCTTTGTTGCTATGTTGGGTTGCTGTAGCATTGTTGTTTGTTGCATTTTAAGTGCTATCTTGCTGTTTATCGCAGATTAGTGTCGTTCTTGTTTTGCTTGCCATTTGCAAACCGTGCATCCGATTCCGGTGATCTTTATATCGATTTCGACCGAAATCATCTCATCTTTCCAGTGGCATACTTGGTTTGCCAAGTTACTGCCATGTTCATCATTTTCCTTCCGGAGCACGCATATGCATCGCATATCATATCTTGCATATCATACATGTCTTGTATCATGTTGCTTGCGCATTTCTCGTTGTTGATTGTGGTTCCGTTTGTTTGTGTTCTTGTCTTGGGTAGAGCCGGGAGACGAGTTCGTGAACGAGGAACCTGTCGAGTACGCTTACGAGGATCAAGCTTTCGACAACTCTGAGAATCTTGCAGGCAAGATGACCACCCCTCGAAATCACTTCTATCTTTGCTATGCTAGTTGTTCGCTCTATTGCCATGCTCGCTACCTATCACTTGCTATATCATGTCTCCTATTTTTAGCCATGTCAGCCTCTAACCATCCTCTCCTAGCAAACCGTTGTGTGGCTATGTTACCGCGTTTGCTCAGCCCCTCTTATAGCGTTGCTAGTTGCAGGTGAAGTTGAAGTTTGTTCCATGTCGGAACATGGATATGTTGGGATATCACAATATCTCTTATTTAATTAATGCATCTATATATTTTGGTAAAGGGTGGAAGGCTCGGCCTTATGCCAGGTGTTTTGTTCCACTCTTGCCGCCCTAGTTACTGTTATGCCGGGATTATGTTCCTTGAGTTTGCGTTCCTTACGCGGTCGGGTGATTTATGGGACCCCCTTGACAGTTCGCCTTGAATAAAACTCCTCCAGCAAGGCCCAACCTTGGTTTTACCATTTGCTACCTAAACCTTTTCCCCCGGGTTTTCGCGAGCCCGAGGGTCATCTTATTTTAACCCCCCCGGGCCAGTGCTCCTTCGAGTGTTGGTCCGAACTGAGCAGACTGCGGGGCCCCCTCCTGGAAACTCGAGGTCTGGTTTTACTCGTAGGATGTCTCATCCGGTGTGCCCTGAGAACGAGATATGTGCAGCTCCTATCGGGATTTGTCGGCACATTCGGGTGGCTTTGCTGGTCTTGTTTTACCATTGTCGAGATGTCTTGTAAACCGGGATTCCGAGACTGATCGGGTCTTTCCGGCTGAAGGTTTATCCTTCGTTGACCGTGAGAGCTTATGATGGGCTAAGTTGGGACACCCCTGCAGGGTATTATCTTTCGAAAGCCATGCCCGCGGTTATGAGGCAGATGGGAATTTATTAATGTCCGGTTGTAGATAACTTGTCACTTGACCTAATTAAAATACACCAAGTGCGTGTGTAGCCGTGATGGTCTCTTCTCGGCGGAGTCCGGGAAGTGAACACGGTCTGTGTTATGGATGACGTAAGTAGGTGTTCAGGATCACTTCTTGATCATCGCTAGATGACGTCCGTTCCGTTGCTTCTCTTCTCGCTCTCATTTGCGCAAGTTAGCCACCATATATGCTTTTGCCGCTGCAGCTCCACCTCTTTGCACCTCCTTGTCCTATAAGCTTAAATAGTCTTGATCTCGCGGGTGTGAGATTGCTGAGTCCCCGTGACTCACAGATACTTCCAAAACAGTTGCAGGTGTCGACGATGCCAGTGCAGATGATGGCGTCGATCTCAAGTGGGAGTTCGACAAGGAACGTGGTCGTTATTATGTGTCTTTTCCTGATGATCAGTAGTGGAGCCCAGTTGGGACGATCGGGGATCTAGCATTTGGGGTTGTCTTATTTTCATCTGGATTTTGACCGTAGTCGGTCTATATGATTGTATTTTGGATGATGTATTGAATTATTTTTATGTATTGTGTGAAGTGGCGATTGTAAGCCAACTCTTTATCCCATTCTTGTTCATTACATGGGATTGTGTGAAGATGACCCTTCTTGCGACAAAACCACTATGCGGTTATGCCTCTAAGTCGTGCCTCGACACGTGGGAGATATAGCCGCATCGTGGGCGTTACAAGTTGGTAATCAGAGCCATCCCCGACTTAGGAGCCCCCTGCTTGATCGAATCGTGGCATTGTTGAGTCTAGAATAAAAAATGTTTTGAGTCTTAGGATTATATATATCGGAGAGTAGGATTCTTTTTACTCCTCAGCCCCTTCGTCGCTCTGGTGAGGTCTCCTGACGTAGAAGTTTTGACTACTCTCTCCTCAAATTTCACTAAAAAAAATTTGGATCACGCGGGTATCTTGGAATCGTTCCGATCGATTTGTGACGAGAACATTGTTCTTGGTGCCTCCTGTCATTTAGGGGTTGTGGCAGTGTCCCGGGGAGTTGAGCTCCGAGGTGTTGTCGTCACAATTTTATCGTTGCAGTTCTGGAATACCTGGGTTTCGCCGACATCGAAATCTCTTTTATGCAGTTGTTGGTGAGATCACCTCGACGCCACCCAGTACTGGGGCGGGAGTTCGGGAGTATTGCCATAACTTGTATAACGGATGTTTTTCGAAGGTTGAGGTAAACGATTTCCGAAGGTTTCTTGGTTATGTGTTCACGGATGGATACAGCTAGATCTAGGGATTGCTAGTTTGGGTGATATATATTTGTGTCCCCTGTATCCCCTACACCAGATTGCATAACCAGAAAGTTTCGGGAATTTATAAGTGGGAATTCAAGTAGCCTTAGGATATCTTTCCGACAGACGCATGATATGAGATTGGGGTTCGACGTCTAGTGGTCCGCCTGTATACGGTTGATTTTACAGTGGTCTCGTTGTGTCTTAAAGAGTCCATGGCTTTGCCGACTCGGGGACGCTTCGTATGTCATGTGCACAGCCTTGTACATGATGGTGCTGTACGATTGAGCCCGTGTGGGCCCCACCACGAAAACTTCGGACGAAATATCTATCATATGTTTGTTCCGGCTTATTCTGCAAGCCAATACTTGGTTTTATTTTGTATTGTGGTATTCGAGTTGCTTCGAATTCATATGTTCATTCCATATCTTTTTCAAGTGGCTTCTCAACTTATGGAAGTGTGATGATTTACTACGGAATTCATTCGCTCATCTTCGTTCGAATGTTTGTTGTGAAGACTATATGTTGCAATTTCTGTCCGTTGATTCTACTTATCTATTTGTCTATCAAGATGCTAACGGATGTCACCCTCTTCAGGATGGCTCCGCCAACGCGTCAGAATCCGGATCGCAATGAAGGGAGTCAAGCGAACCCTCCGCCACCACCTCCACCTCCGGAGGCATGGCAAGCAATCATGGCAGCCACCAACGCCAATGCTCAGATGATTCTGCAACTCTTGCAAGAACGTACTCAAGGGCAAGGCAATCAAGGCAATCAAGGTCAAGGCAACAATCAGTTTCACTTTGCCACTCTCAACCAGTTTCTCGCAAATCAGCCCAAGTCTTTCAGCTATTGTGCCGAGGCCACGGATGCCGATGATTGGCTCGTGGACATCAACAAGCATTTTGAATGTAGCAATGTCAGGCCTGAGGACTTTGTCAAGTTCGCTTCTTTCCAGCTCAAGGACCAAGCTGCTGATTGGTTCCAGCAAAACAAAGATTCCAGAGGAGGTCGTGTGATCACTTGGACTGACTTCTGTCGGGACTTCAAAGCGCACCACATTCCACAAAGTGTTGTCGAGAGCAAGCGTGAGGAGTTCCGCAATCTCAAGCAAGGAAACATGTCTGTGTATCAATACAACATTCAGTTTCAGAAACTTGCTCGCTTCGCTAAACAAGACGTTCCTGATGAGAAGAGCATGATCTATCACTTTAGAGGTGGCCTTAAAGAGGATCTGCAGTTAGCTCTTGTTCTTGTTGAGCCTACTCACTTTGATCAATTCTACAATATGGCACTGAAGCAAGAGGCTGCTCAGCTCAAGTGTGAGGCCTCTAAGAAAAGAGTCAGGGACCCAGTTCAGTCTTCTTCTTCCTCACTTGTGACAGCTAAGCAACAGAAGTTCTGGTTGCCTCCTCCTCCTCCGTTTCGTCAGCCTTACCAGCAGAAGAACAAAGGTGGCCATGGTTCTTCAAACTCTTCCAACTCTGGCTATCAGAACAAGTCTCAGAATCAAGCTCCCAAGTCCAATGCTCCTTATCACCGTCCACTCTCAGAGGTGACTTGCAACAAATGTCAGCAGAAAGGTCACTATGCTAACAAGTGCTTCAACCAGAGGCGTCTTCCTCCTCCTCCTGTCAGATCTTCCAGCAATGCAGTGGTCAAGCTTAACCCAAAGTTTGCAAAGGTGAACATGATGAATGCAGCCCAAGCGGAGGAATCTACTGATGTGATAATGGGTAATCTCTCAATTAATGATATTCCTGCAAAAATTCTTTTTGATATTGGTGCATCGCATTCTTTCTTGTCATACCCATTTGCATCGAAGCACAATGTTGACACAGAGATTTTATCCAAAGTTATGCAAGTTGTTTCTCCGGGTAAGCTTTTGTCGTCTAGTTTGGTTGCTCCCGATGTCTCCATCAAGATGGGCGACTATAGATTCCAGTCTTCTCCAATTGTTCTTGGTGACTCGGATATTGATCTTATTCTCGGGATGGACTGGCTTTCTAAGCACAAGGCTCAACTTGATTGTGCTGCCAGGGAAATTCAATTGACACACTCGTCTGAGGATGTGATTGTTTTTGCCGCTCGTGATGAAACCATTCGGTTTTTCTCTCTCAATGAGAAGGGCGAATTGGATGCCATCTCTCAAATTCCAGTCGTTTGCGAGTATCAAGATGTCTTTCCAGAAGAGCTTCCGGGTATGCCTCCGCACCGGCCAGTTGAGTTCGTTATCGAACTAGAGCCCGGTATTGTACCCGTTTGCAAGCGTCCATACAAGCTTGGACCCAACGAGCTGAAGGAATTGAAGAAGCAGCTCGATGAACAAGAACGTCTGGGTTTGATCAGACCGAGTTCTTCTCCATGGGGTTGTGGTGTTCTTTTTGTCAAGAAGAAGGATGGCACGGACCGACTTTGTGTCGACTACCGTCCATTGAACAAGAAGACAATCAAGAACAAGTATCCACTTCCCAACATCAATGAGCTTTTTGAGCAACTCAAAGGGGCTAAAGTATTCTCGAAGCTTGACCTTCGTATGGGTTATCATCAGATTCGCATTCATGAAGAAGATATTCCCAAGACAGCATTCAGAACAAGCTTTGGTTCTTATGAATATACTGTCGTGTCTTTCGGCCTTGTCAATGCTCCTCCGGTGTTCTCTCGGATGATGAATTTCATCTTCAACCCCTATACCAATGAATTCGTTCTGGTGTATCTCGATGATACCTTGGTCTTCTCCAAGAACAAGCAGGATCACGCCAAACATTTGCGATTGGTGCTCGACAAGCTCAGAGAGTATCAATTCTATGCGAAGTTCTCCAAATGTGAGTTTTGGCTCGATGAAGTTCTTTTCCTTGGTCACATCATCTCTGCCAAAGGCATCGCTGTTAACCCCGAGAAGGTGTCCGCAGTTCTGGATTGGGAACCTCCTCAAAATGTCTAGCAGCTCCGCAGTTTTCTGGGTCTTGCAAGTTATTGCCGAAGATTCGTTGAGAATTTTTCCAAGATTGCAAAGCCTCTTTCCAACCTCCTACAGAAGCATGTGAAATATGTCTGGTCTCCTGAGTGTGACGTTGCTTTCAACACTCTCAAAGAGAAACTAGTCACAGCTCCTGTCTTGACTCCTCCTGATGAATCCAAGCCGTATGAAGTTTTCTGTGATGCTTCTCTCCAAGGTCTCGGTGCTGTGTTAATGCAAGAGAAGAAATTTGTGGCCTATACCTCTCGGCAGTTGAAGCCCAACGAGAAGAACTACCCCACTCACGATCTTGAGTTGGCGGCGGTTGTCCATGCATTGGTTACGTGGAGACATCTCTTGTTGGGAAGACAAGTGGACATTTTCACTGATCACAAGAGTCTCAAGTATATCTTCACTCAGCCCAACCTCAACCTCAGGCAGACTCGATGGGTCGAAATGATTCAAGAGTACAATCCGAGTATCGAATATACTCCAAGCAAGGCTAATGTCATTGCAGATGCTTTAAGCAGGAAAGCTTATTGCAACAGCTTAATTATCAAGCCTTTCCAACCGGATCTTTGTGAAGCTTTCCGCAAGCTGAATCTCCAAGTTGTTCCTCAAGGCGTTCTTGCCAACCTCATAGTATCTCCTACTCTGGAAGATCAAATTCGTGAGGCACAACTCCTTGATGCCATGGTGAAGAAGGTGAAACGTGGTATCGACAAGGGTCTTTCCAAATACAAGTGCTATCGCATTGATGACAGAGACACTTTGTTCTTCGAGGACCGGATTGTGGTTCCGAAAGGTGATCTAAGGAAAGTCATAATGAACGAAGCGCACAATTCTCTCCTTTCCATTCATCCTGGAAGTACGAAGATGTATCATGACCTCAAGCAGTCGTATTGGTGGACTCGAATGAAGCGAGAAATTGCTCAATTCGTGAATGAATGTGATGTCTGCCGAAGAGTTAAAGCAGAACACCAACGACCAGCTAGTCTCCTCCAACCTCTTGCTATCCCAGAATGGAAGTTTGATCATATCGAAATGGACTTCGTGACTGGTTTTCCAAAGTCTAAGCGCGGAAATGATGCTATCTTCGTTGTCATCGACAAGCTTTCTAAAGTGGCTCATTTCCTTCCAATCAAAGAATCCATCACAGCAGCTCAGCTGGCAGAGCTCTACACCTCCAGAATTGTCTCCTTGCACGGCATTCCACAATTGATTTCTTCAGATCGTGGAAGCATCTTCACCTCTAAGTTCTGGGACTCCTTCCAGAAGGCCATGGGCACAAATATTCGCTTCAGCACAGCTTTCCATCCTCAAACTAGTCGCCAAGTCGAGCGAGTCAATCAAATTCTTGAAGATATGCTCAGGGCTTGTGTCATTTCCTTTGGCATAAAATGGGAAGATTGTCTTCCATATGCTGAATTCTCCTACAACAACAGCTTCCAAGCGAGTTCGGGCAAGGCCCCATTCGAGATTCTCTATGGCAGAAAGTGCCGTACTCCTCTTAATTGGTCAGAGACTGGTGAACGCCAACTTCTTGGCAATGACTTAATCACTGAAGCTGAAGAAATGTGTAAAGTCATCCGTGATAATCTCAAAGCCGCGCAATCGCGCCAGAAGAGCTACTATGATAGTAAGCATCGTGATTCGGCTTTCGAGATCAGAGACCATGTCTACCTCCGCGTCTCTCCAATGAAAGGCACTCGTCGCTTCGGTATCAAAGGGAAGCTTGCCCCTAGATACGTGGGTCCTTTCAAGATCATTGGCAAAAGAGGCGACCTCGCCTATCAACTTGAGCTTCCTTCCAACTTCGCGAACGTGCACGATGTGTTCCACGTGTCACAGCTCCGCAAGTGCTTCAAGACGCCTGAGCGCACTATCGACTTCGAAGAGATTGACCTCCAAGAAGATTTGTCTTATCATGAGCACCCAGTTGCTATTCTTGAAGAAGCTGAGCGCAAGACTCGCAACAAGTCTATCAAATTCCTGAAAATGAAGTGGTCGCACCATTCCGACCGGGAAGCCACCTGGGAACGCGAGGACCATCTCCGTTCCGAATATCCGGAGTTCTTTCAGTCCTAGATCTCGGGACGAGATCCTCTCGTGGTGGTGGAGTGTTGTAACACCCCGCATGTAACTTGCCATATTTGTAACTCCGACTCTTGCCATTTTAGGCTATGTGATATGTTTTTCCCTCCGTTGTCGGGTTTTGTTTTTCGTTTTGTATTTTGTCATGTCATGCATTTTTTTTATCATGTCATCATGTGCATTGCATTCGCATACGTGTTCGTCTCATGCATCCGAGTATTTTCCCCGTTGTCCGTTTTCCAATCCGGCGCTCCTATCTCCTCCGGTGCACCCCTCTTGTTTTCTTTCGTGTGCGTGTATCAAACTTTCTCGGAATAGACCGAGGCTTGTCAAGTCGTCTTAATATACCACCCGGAGACTACCGGTCAAGTTTCGTTCCATTCGGAGGCCGTTTGGTACTCCAACGGTTAACCGGGCATCCGCAAAGCCCATTTGAGTATCCAGCAAAAACCCCCTCTAAAACCAGCCCAAAACCCACCAAACTCTCTTCCATGCTCTAGGTCGTTCGATCACGATCGTGTGGGCGAAAACCGCACCTCATTTGGAGCCTCCTAGCTCCCTCTACCTATTTATAAGTGGGCATCCCGAAAAACGCAACTGCAGACGAACCCTAGAAATTTTCCCACCGCGCCGCCGGACGCGTCCGCCCGCGCCGGACATCGTCCGCCGCGCGCCCGGCCAACCGGA
>NC_057811.1:391416921-391451921 GCF_018294505.1 Triticum aestivum
CCTCCCCCGGCGACCGGCGCCACCGCCTCGCCCTTCTCCTCCTCCGGCCAGGCCCGCCGGCCCCTGCCTCGTCGTCGCCGTCGGCAGCTCGAGGAGCTCGGGTTCGATCCGATCTGGTGAGACCCGTTGACTTCCCTCGCGCCCGTTTTTTCCCAAGTCTTGAGATTTCCTCAGTATCTTGCCCTGTTCCCGATGCGATAACTTTGTGCATGTAGCTCCGATTTGCGCGTGTAATATGTCAAATTGTTCGCCAAGTGATGCTCTTCATTTTGTTCAATTGCGCCATATTCATTAGAGGTCATCTTGATGCCCAAATCATCGTTGTAAGAGGGCTAGTTGCTGTTAATCTCTGGTTCTTATCAGAACTTGGAGATTTGTCATTTTTGTATCATTTATTCTGTGCATCTTTTGGGCATGAGCTCTACATGTGTTTTGATGTATGCCATGCCATCTTTCCAGTGGTATAGTCCATGTATTTTTGTGATCTCTGTGGTGACTAGCACAAGCATGCAAAGCAGGCCCCGTAATATTTCTGATTTCAGGGCCTTAGTGATTTCTCCAAGTCTTTGTCTGCTGTAATTTTGTTGCCATGTAAACTTGATGCTACAGAGAGATCCATGCATATTTTGGAGATGTTCAGTACGTATGTTTTGAAGCTATAGTTGTAGTTGATCTATTACTGCAATTGTTTGCAATTTTAGAGTGCCATAGCATGACCCAATCTTGGTCTACGTTTGCAATAAAATATTTCTGGCAGATTCTTAACATGACATGCATTTTTGCCAAACTTATTGTAGTTTATCCATACATGCTATGCAATTGTTCTTGCCATGAATAGCTTCATAAACATACCATCTTGCGGTAGGTATGCTTGGTTTGTCATGCATTGCTCTGTAGTGAGTGCATCAAGCTCACAAAGAGGCCTACATATTAATATTTCTGCCATGCTCTGTTTTTCTGTTGTCTGAAACCTGATAACGAAACTTGCTATGTTTACATGCTTGCCATCATATCTTCTGGTCCTTTTTGGCTTATGGTCATTAAGGGACTTTTGTCATGTGCATTTAGTAGAACACTACCATGCCTTATTTTGCTATGTTGAGTTCCTGTAGCATGTTGATTTCGTGCTCTGAACATTGCTACCTGATGCTGTTTACAGTCATGTCCAATTTTTCACTAAGTCTGTGAACCTGTAATCTTTTGCACTTTTGCCATGCTTGTTTGAGCTTGATATGTTGTGAACTAGCAGTAGCTCAGTGTTCATCTTTTGTCAAGCATCTCCTGTAGATTACTGCCATGTGCTTTGTTGCTATGTTGGGGTGCTGTAGCATTGTTGTTTGTTGCATTTTAAGTGCTATCTTGCTGTTTATCGCAGATTAGTGTCGTTCTTGTTTTGCTTGCCATTTGCAAACCGTGCATCCGATTCCGGTGATCTTTATATCGATTTCGACCGAAATCATCTCATCTTTCCAGTGGCATACTTGGTTTGCCAAGTTACTGCCATGTTCATCATTTTCCTTCCGGAGCACGCATATGCATCGCATATCATATCTTGCATATCATACATGTCTTGTATCATGTTGCTTGCGCATTTCTCGTTGTTGATTGTGGTTCCGTTTGTTTGTGTTCTTGTCTTGGGTAGAGCCGGGAGACGAGTTCGTGAACGAGGAACCTGTCGAGTACGCTTACGAGGATCAAGCTTTCGACAACTCTGAGAATCTTGCAGGCAAGATGACCACCCCTCGAAATCACTTCTATCTTTGCTATGCTAGTTGTTCGCTCTATTGCCATGCTCGCTACCTATCACTTGCTATATCATGTCTCCTATTTTTAGCCATGTCAGCCTCTAACCATCCTCTCCTAGCAAACCGTTGTGTGGCTATGTTACCGCGTTTGCTCAGCCCCTCTTATAGCGTTGCTAGTTGCAGGTGAAGTTGAAGTTTGTTCCATGTCGGAACATGGATATGTTGGGATATCACAATATCTCTTATTTAATTAATGCATCTATATATTTTGGTAAAGGGTGGAAGGCTCGGCCTTATGCCAGGTGTTTTGTTCCACTCTTGCCGCCCTAGTTACTGTTATGCCGGGATTATGTTCCTTGAGTTTGCGTTCCTTACGCGGTCGGGTGATTTATGGGACCCCCTTGACAGTTCGCCTTGAATAAAACTCCTCCAGCAAGGCCCAACCTTGGTTTTACCATTTGCTACCTAAACCTTTTCCCCCGGGTTTTCGCGAGCCCGAGGGTCATCTTATTTTAACCCCCCCGGGCCAGTGCTCCTTCGAGTGTTGGTCCGAACTGAGCAGACTGCGGGGGCCCCTCCTGGAAACTCGAGGTCTGGTTTTACTCGTAGGATGTCTCATCTGGTGTGCCCTGAGAACGAGATATGTGCAGCTCCTATCGGGATTTGTCGGCACATTCGGGTGGCTTTGCTGGTCTTGTTTTACCATTGTCGAGATGTCTTGTAAACCGGGATTCCGAGACTGATCGGGTCTTTCCGGGTGAAGGTTTATCCTTCGTTGACCGTGAGAGCTTATGATGGGCTAAGTTGGGACACCCCTGCAGGGTATTATCTTTCGAAAGCCGTGCCCGCGGTTATGAGGCAGATGGGAATTTGTTAATGTCCGGTTGTAGATAACTTGTCACTTGACCCAATTAAAATACACCAAGTGCGTGTGTAGCCGTGATGGTCTCTTCTCGGCGGAGTCCGGGAAGTGAACACAGTCTGTGTTATGGATGACGTAAGTAGGTGTTCAGGATCACTTCTTGATCATCGCTAGATGACGTCCGTTCCGTTGCTTCTCTTCTCGCTCTCATTTGCGCAAGTTAGCCACCATATATGCTTTTGCCGCTGCAGCTCCACCTCTTTGCACCTCCTTGTCCTATAAGCTTAAATAGTCTTGATCTCGCGGGTGTGAGATTGCTGAGTCCCCGTGACTCACAGATACTTCCAAAACAGTTGCAGGTGTCGACGATGCAGTGCAGATGATGGCGTCGATCTCAAGTGGGAGTTCGACGAGGAACATGGTCGTTATTATGTGTCTTTTCCTGATGATCAGTAGTGGAGCCCAGTTGGGACGATCGGGGATCTAGCATTTGGGGTTGTCTTATTTTCATCTGGATTTTGACCGTAGTCGGTCTATATGATTGTATTTTGGATGATGTATTGAATTATTTTTATGTATTGTGTGAAGTGGCGATTGTAAGCCAACTCTTTACCCCATTCTTGTTCATTACATGGGATTGTGTGAAGATGACCCTTCTTGCGACAAAACCACTATGCGGTTATGCCTCTAAGTCGTGCCTCGACACGTGGGAGATATAGCCGCATCGTGGGCGTTACAGAACTGAGGACGTTTCCAATACCGACAGCAGCTCCGGCTAAAGCAATTGTAGCAGCTCCGGCACCTATTGATTTAGCACCTGCTAACATCTCGAGTCGAGAAAACACTTTTCTTGTCACGTTTTTCCTTCGTTGTTCTTTCTTGGATTTCTTGTTGATGATTCGAAGTACTTGGGCCTGCACCTCCATAATTTTCAAATATTGGGTTATGCGGACCACTAATTTGATACATATTATCACAATTTGCCAGGCTTGTCACATATTAAAGAAAATAAGCTGTGGATTGAAAATCATCAGGGATAGGTAATCATCAGGTATAGGTATAGGTAGGGGGTCCGTCAACCCTTGTGGGGCTGGGTGGGGTATCCTGAACTACTGGAGCAGCTCCCCCTTGTGGCTGGGGTAGACTCTCAGCAGCTTGGTTTATGCATGGCACGAAAATCTATCTTTAATAATTATGTACAAAAAGTCCAAAACAGCCTATTGGGGTTCAGTTGGCGAGAAAAGCCTTCTTCCTACATTTGCGAGTAAGGGGCAACCTTTTTTATTAATTCACAGGTAAGGCAAAGTGCTTTCTTTTAAAGAAGCATCTGGTTCCATCTTTCTTTCGTTAGTTAAGCCACCTTTTTCTAAGAAGGATTTTTGTAATTCAGGATTAATAGTACTTAGAATGGCTTTTTCATATTGAGAAATTCTGTCTAGTGGCATTCGATCACAGAAGCCGTTGACAGCAGCATAAATCACAACAATTTGTTTTTCAATTGGAAGGGGTTCATATTGTGGTTGTTTGGGCACTTCTGTAAGCCTTGCACCTCTATTGAGTAATGCCTGAGTCGCAGCATCAAGGTCTGACCCAAATTGAGCGAAGGCGGCCACTTCACGATATTGTGCCAATTCCAGTTTTGAACTACCGCAGACTTGTTTCATAGCTTTCAACTGAGCGGCAGACCCGACGTGACTGACGGATAAGCCAACGTTAATAGCTTGTCTAATTCCGTGATAAAAGAGCACTGTTTCCAAACAGATTTGTCCATCTGTAATGGAGATCACATTGGTGGGGATATAGGCCGATACGTCTCCAGCTTGTGTTTCAATCACGGGTAACGCAGTTGAGCTACCTGCACCTGTCTGGTCCGATCATTTAGCGGCTCTTTCTAAGAAACGGGAATGTAAATAGAAAACATCCCCTGGGAAAGCCTCACGGCCTGGTGGTCGGCGTAACAATAATGACATTTATTGATATGCCACCGCCTGTTTACTTAGATCATCATATATAATTAATGCATGCATTCCATTATCACGAAAATATTCACCCATGGCACACCCTGAATATGGGGCCAGAAATTGCAGAGGAGCAGGATCCGAAGCGGTGGCTGCTACAAGAATGGAATATTCCAAAGCATTCGCTTCTGAAAGAATTTGAACTAATTATGCCACAGTCGAGCGTTTTTGTCCAATCGCAACATAGACACAATACAATGTCTCACTCTCATTTGTGCCCCTTGAGTTCATTTGCTTTTGGTTTAATATAGTATCGATAGCTATTGCAGTTTTTCCAGTTTGTCTGTCCCCGATTATAAGTTCTCGTTGACCACGGCCTATAGGAACCAGGCTATCCACTGCTTTTAAGCCTGTTTGCATGGGTTCGTGCACAAATTTACGTTCAATAATCCCCAGGGCTTTCACTTCGAGACGTCTTCGTTCGTGATCGCTTAGAGCCCCTTTTCCATCAATAGGTACTCCCAAGGCGTCGACCACACGGCCTAACATGGCCTTTCCCGCAGGAACATCCACAATAGATCCAGTGCGCTTGACAAGATCTCCTTTAATAGCGGTATCACTACCAAAGACAACAATACCTACATTCTCATTCTCAAGATTTAAGGCGATTCCTTTCACACCGCTGGCAAATTCCACTATTTCTCCTGCTTGAATCTCGTTCAATCCATAAACACGTGCAATCCCATCTCCAACTGAGACCGCTCGACCGATCTCATCCACTTGAAAATTTGTGTAAAATTTGGTCATTCTACTTTCTAATAGAGTCATGAGTTCCGCAGCTCTGGGTGAGAATTCCATACTTTAACAAATTAGATGGATGATATTTTGAAGGGAGAAATCCGCTTTCAAGAAAAAGATCTTTACTTCACACAATCTCGATTTGACTTATCATTTGGTGAATCGGGCATCTCGGACAAAGACAATAACAAGAAGAGATGGGAAGACCCTTCGCGGTCCTGCTCTCTGGTCTCTACCTTGCTTACCGCCCCTCGTAGGGCCCAGCGTACCCATACCGAAAACGATTTACTCTTTTTATGGGTGCTTTCGACTAGGCTCTCGTTAAGGAATCGGCCCAAACAAGACCGAGATTCCCGCGAGAATTGCTACGCTGCCTGCAGTGAAATTGCAAGAATCACTTTATATGCTATTTCGAAATCGAATGAATTGAGCAACTGTATTTCCCTAGGTTTCCATTGCAAAAGGGGCTTTTTTTTGTATGCAAGTGATGATCGATCGGCGGAGAAGCCGCTCCCGTGTGGGGTGGCTGTGAGAATGATTCCGAGTCTTCCTGACCAGACCCATGTGGAACTTGTAAATAAATGGGTTTGTAAGTGCCTAGCTGAGTAATAAGATAAGTACCTTTGCTAATAATCCAAAACCTTTCATCTTCTCTTTCTAGATATAGCAGCCTACCCATATTGATAGTGGAATTATTTATCTCCTCTTTCGGATAGCCCATTTTGAATAAGTGTTATGGGTAAGGGCTTGACCTAGCAGTTGAATGGAATCTACAGTTCTTTATGCTCTCGCTAGCTTTGAACTTGTTTGTACCAGTAATCAAACCCAGAATCTCATTTCCCATTGCTTTCATCGCATAGAGCCAGATGCCGCATCCACAAGCCTATTTAGTAAGCGGGGTGTATCCTTGGTGACACTTGAGAAATAATCCTATACTTCCAATAACCCACTACTTCCTCCACGGATGGTACATGGCAAGCATCTGCCGAAACTAGAGGCGAGCACTTTTCAATCAATTACGAGAGGCATTCGCTTCTCTGATCTTTAATAAGCGAAGCAACGAGCCTAGTAGGGGAAATACCTTCCTCAGGAATGTCATCAAAGCCAGGTTCTCCAATCGTAAAAGGGAATATTCCATGGCACAAGGGTTGTTTTTAGGTGCTGTCCTCGGCAGACCACCACAAAAGGTCTGAATCAGGCGAAACTTCTTTTGGTGCCAGCGAGAAGTAGTAACAAGAACTCCTCCTCTGTTCAATATCAGCCTGGTTTAGGTCTAGGTCATAATGAATTTTCTGATACCTTCCTTCGTCCATAGATCAACGTTATGCTTCTGTCCCGTGATGAAGAAGGATAGAAGAATGGTAAGATAGGATCGTATTAGTGAGCCGTGGGAAAAGAGTTTTTTCGTACCTTGATTGGACCCACCCAAAAGCAACAGGAATCCCTTTCTCCTCCTATAAGGAAATCTCGTCGTTTCACTCTTCTTCAAGTACCATCGGATTAGTCAACTCAAACGCTGAGAGATTACTATAGAACCAAGGCGGCTTTGAGGCTGGCTCCACTCTCCAAATAGAGCAGTTACTTCGTTGACGACAAGAACCCCATTTCCACTAGCAAAGAGCAATTCATTTCTTTGACTCGATGCCTCCTCATTTGCTCCCATTCCCATATTAATAAAAGAATTAGGGAAATGCGAGAGAAAAGAATGCCAAAAGCATTTAGAGATTTGACTAGGATTCGTTCTGGCTCAGATGGCGAGGGATTGCTATAACTATTTTGAGAAGCATTAATGAGATCTCTTTTTTTCACAAAGTGATATGGAAAATCATGTGGAAGAACCTATATGTAAAAATAATTCCAGATTCCCATCATACATTACCAAACTTCCAAATAAGAATAAGCTAAAAATTGATAAATACCTTAAGGAACTGGAAGCAGACCCTGATTATAAAGGGCAACCTCCTAAACCATCAGTATTCCTTGTAGGTGACATTGAAACCATTCCCTTGTTGGATCGGAACTATGTTCCCGCGGAGATAATAGAATCCAAAATCTTCCCCGCCACCACGCTTATGCAGCCGCCTTTATGACTGTCAATTCAGACAAGAAACTATCAAAGATTTATATTAATCATTATAGTTCCCATGAATACATAAATATGCACCCACCATTTTATGATCAAAGTGATTGTGTACTCCAAGCATTCATAAATGGAATACTTTCTGTTGTAAGCAAACAAAGAAAGTCACTAATTATTTACTTTCATAACATGAGTCGATTCGATGGTATTCTGATGACCCAACATCTTAGTAAGTATCACCCCGACTTGAAAGTGGATACTTATTTGCGAAATGGTATTATGTATGAGGTTGCTGTTTCTAGACGTGTTCAGGACGGTAGGAATAAATCACGTCTCCTTTTCAAAATGCGGTGTTCGTTGTTGATTCTCCCTGATTCGTTAGCAAACTTAGCTAAACAATTGTGTTAGGAATAAGAAAGCGATGTCGGCAGAAGAAATATGAAGAAACCTATCACACTTTTGTAGTATAGACGCGGTGCACCTGATTTTATAGGCATCGGAATGGGTTTATCTTGGAAGATCTTGACTTCTCCGTGCCTTCTGCCTCCGACACATCATATCTCCTATGCCGACCTCGTACTTTTGATCACTTCTTCCTTACGAATTGTATCTATTACGAATTGTGTCTATTTAAGCATTTTCTCGATTGATATTCATTTTTTCATCTATCTCATGAAATTTCCCTTCTATTAAGCGATAAAGAGCAATTGACGAAGTTAGCAGGAAGTCCGTCAGATGACGGTATGGATCAAAGGAATCCTCCTATCTTCGACTGAACACCCTTTTACTGGGATTTCGCATTCCTATTTCGATTGGCAGAAGCCTTTCTTTCTGTTTGTGCTGCCCTATGGCGATTTCTTACTCAACGTTTGCACTTTCTTACCAACTCTTTTACAAGTTAGGTTCAGCGTTGTTCTGACGATTAAGATTTCTCTGTTTGACGGTTTTTACCTTCAACAACCTTTGTTGCATCACTTCTTGATAGCTTTAGTGCTCGGAGAGTAAGCATACCATATTGTTAGCTAGTTATTTATTGATAGCAAACAGCTAGTAGGTCAAGCCGGAGCCTTCACTCACTCAGCTTGGGTCAGCACCGTATCTCTAATTGGCGGAGACGAACTCCAATCCACCCACTTCATTTGTTTCCCAAGGAGGGTCATCAGCGAGTCCGCTCTCCCCAAGGTAGTTAAAAGGCGTAGGTACGCATTCCCCTGCACCAATGTACCAAAGCACTTTACCTTTAATCACTAGATGGGCTCGAGCCAGGGTCCTATTTTTGTTCTCCATGACTTCAAAGCTGCTTCTCTTTATCAATTCTGGACAGTTCTATAAACATTGGTACCAGGGGTTCTATGACCAAAAATCTTATTTTTTTTC
Organism: Triticum aestivum; assembly: GCF_018294505.1. Taxonomy (NCBI): domain Eukaryota; kingdom Viridiplantae; phylum Streptophyta; class Magnoliopsida; order Poales; family Poaceae; genus Triticum; species Triticum aestivum. The sequence continues at coordinate 391,425,742 of NC_057811.1, forward strand.
TCCTGGCGTTTATGTATTTATTATCGCTGTCTAAATGCGATGACTGTCGTCAGCAAGTATCCAGTGCCCATAGTCGAAGAACTCCTGGATGTATGGTGCCTCATGGTTTTCTAAACCTGATCTCAGAGCTGGTTATCACCAGATTCGTATGGCAGCTGGCGATGAATTCAAAACAGCCTTCCAGACTCTGGAAGGGCACTACGAGTACAAGGTCATGTCCTTCGGCCTTGCAGGAGCACCAGCCACCTTCTTGGGAGCCATGAACGCCACTCTCAAACAAACCCCTTCTGGGCAAATGCGCCCTGGTGTTATTTGACGACATTTTAGTCTACATCGCCTCTCTTGAAGATCACACAATCCACTTGCAATCAGTGCTTGAGTTGTTAAGAAGGGATCAATGGCAAGTCAAACGCTCAAAGTGCTCTTTCGCTCAACGCCAGTTATCCTATTTGGGCCATACTATCAGCCAGCATGGGGTTGCCACTGAAACCCACAAAATTAAGAACATTGCCAACTGGTCTTCTCTACAATCAGTCAAAGAAGTCCGTAGCTTCTTAGGTTTGGCCGGCTATTACAGGCGCTTCGTTCGCCATTTCGGCATCATTGCAAAGCCACTGACACATCTCCAGAAGAAACATGGGGAGATCCTGAGCTTTGAGGCAACTAAAGAAACATGATGCTTTTCAGTTATATTTAAGAACAGAAGAGGAAGACAAAGCAACCCTAGGATTTCTCTGCTCCCAGTGCTTAATACGAAAAGCTTGACATAAACCCAAGGACGGGCAACCGCTGCTAAACCAGGATCTCCATCTCTTTGAATAAAAGCCATCCTTTCCATTGACCAGCCTACGAGCATCTTCGGTACTATAATGAAGGACGTTGACACTATCATATTCTACGTAGAAGGGGTAATTCCAGAAACATCCTATCTAAAAATCATTTAGAGATAAGTTTCTATAGAAAGATAAGCGGGTGTACAAATGAACTTTCTTATGATACTATGATACTCAGATACCACTCATTGGATGGGACTGGTGGACCATTGATCGATAAAAAGTAGTAAATAAGCCCTTTTCTCGCAGGTACGAGAGATTGCACAACCTTGCCTTGAACGCTTGAAGTTCTAAATAAATCTGAAGGGGAAGGCCAATTGTATCATGTCAGCAATGGTACTCTCCTGGGCTATAGACTGTCACCTGCTTCAAGGTATCTTGCTTGTGAAAGCCGAACAAAGAAGAAAAGAACGAAATGGCGGTTCATCAGTAGTCAAAGGTGCAGACTTCATTCTTTGTTTCCTTCATCCTCTACCATTACGTTTTGCTTTTTAGGACTACTTAAAGGAAAGGAATAGAATGATCCATAGTCGTACCTACTTGAGGGCACCGAATGCATACAGCTTACGTCAACTTTATATATATATATATATATATAATTATTGATTCCATTCACACCCTTTGGGAACAGGAAACGGAGAACTTGTTGCTTTCTTCTGTTTTTGCTGTAGGTGAGGACAACTTAGATTGAAATGATTGACTTGATCTAGGTACGTGGTCCAAACGGATAGGTAGAATTACCCAGAGGGAGCCCTAGTTTCAGCATAACAGGAAGAAGTCGGGTCCGCGCGGTTCGCCTTTTCGAATGCAGCAGTGTTTTTGGCTTTGGCAATACCAGCTAGCTAGCTACTTACTTGTGTGGGAGTCCTATAAAGAAAAGCCTGAGTTATAGACTGACTAAAGAAATCCACCTAAGCTGTAAGTTTTTTTTACAGCTGGCACACCTGCTTGCAAACTAGAAAATCTGATTCTAGTAGAAAGTGGACTAAGTCTTAAGAGAGATAAGCCGGTCTTTATACACTGGCCCTACTTCGAATTCAGTCAGTGGCCAGATGCATTGTAAGCAATTCCAGTCCCAGCTGCTGAGGTGGCGTAGTCAGCCCTACCTAAGTATTGAACAAAACCAGCCATTTGTATAATATTATCCTATCTTGCATATTAATTAAGACCACTTATTAGATCAAGGTTGGCATACATAGCATAGGAAGGTGGAGATCTGAAGTAATCTATATGTCCCTCAGCCAGTCATCCATTTCTCTGGATATGAAGTTTACAACATAAAAAAATGACCCTTTTCATAATGAAATCCATTACATGCCATCCAAAGAACTCTGATCTGGATTACCAGCTTTGGGGTGGAAGGACGGATCGATCGACCAAGCAACAACGATCCCTTTACGATGGTCAAGTGTGAAGGTCCCGATTTGCCAATCTGCCAGTGTTGTTTGACTGATTTTTTTCATCTCAAAACCATTAATGCTGACCTGTCACTGCTCAAGTGATTTTCCTGCATGGTTCTAGGAACCAAAAGAAGACTTTGGGTAGGTCAACGATAGATTCTATGTCTATAATGGAACATAGGTTCTTTTTAGGAGGAAAGCTTAGAAGGATTCTTTTCAGAGCGTAAGACCCATCGAAGAGCATGGGATTGGTATTGCTGGTAGGGAATTTAAAGTGAGAGCTTGATCACTAAACCCCTGCTGCTTTCGATCATTCCTGCTAAAGCAGTTGGCAATGACTCATTGGAAACATCTATTGGATCTGGGAGAAGAAGAAATCCAATCAATGGGTAGGTAGTCAATTTCTGGCGAAAGCACAAACCTTTTCTCTTACTTAAGGCGATAAAATCCATTCATTTCAATAATAATCTGTTTGAGATGTGTTTTACCGAGAAGGTATATGGTTTACGGTTCTAAGCCGTTGAGTTCGTGTTTTGGTAGTTGTTGTTTTGAAGGATGGCGGATCTAGAGTTGAAGGATAGTGAGGCATACCAACGCCATGCCAACAAGAGGAACCATCCGGACGTAAAACAGCCGACCTACCCCCTGCCACTTCTTCCTCTAAGTCAAGTTGATAGATTTCTGTACGAGTTTTCAAGTGCCATCTCCAGTCTAAGCGGTTGAGTTCAGTGATTGTATCGAACAAAAGCCCCCTCCCGGGGCAGGTACGCGACTGTCTCTCTTCCAAAGTGTGATCATCTTCTCCAGTCTCCCGTTTCCACCTATTTTAAATGGTCAGCCTGTGCGGCATCAATTGAATTTGAATTCTAAAATAAAGTAGACTTTGGTGAAGGAACCTATTCTCTGGTATCTTCTTCGGCCATCTCATCTGGTTTCGGCCTTCTTTGTGAGCAGCTCCTAACTCGCTCGACGGGGTATGATCGCTACTGTTGATAGGTCAATCGAAAAAGAATAAGTTCAAGGACTGAACAGAAAGAAAGTACTCTAACACTTTCTTCGCCATTCTTTTCTATGAGGAGCTCTATTTTGCTAATAAAAATGTAATGCTACCTCCCTGCAGCGATTCATAACTAGAAGAACTCGTTGGCACAACCGGACCTTATTAAAGGCCTCGGCCGTCTAATCGACTGAAAGATCTTATCTTGGAGTTCTAGTATGGGTCGTCGGCCCTTTCTCCTCCTCAGTAGGTGCAAACCCTGGTTCTGTAAATGATTATAACTGCCTTGGAGCTAGATAAGCAAACCTTCTTCTGTTTGAGTACGATGGATGTTACACCCACTGGCAGATACAAGCAAAAGCTTTCCAGCTAAGCTAGGAGTCAGAACGAACTCATGAAGCTATCCTTCTTCTTGGATCTCAAGATTCAAATGGAATTTTATCACCCCGGATTTTGGCTTTAATTTCCACTTTATACTTGAGTTAAGCAAGGCACCAGCATGGGAGAGAAGATAGCCCCTCGGGATCGCTTACTAGCCGGCCTGCTTGATTTATTTATGAGGTATCCAGATGGCACTGCACCGGCGAGGGAAAGGGAAGCTGATGAGAGGTAAGGGAAAAGTCCATTTAATGAATAGGTTCACTACAGTCTATACTATCTCTAGACCCCCTCTCTATACTCCCTCATAATATATGGATCCCCCGGATAATATTGATCCTCCAACAGCTGACATATCTTATCTAAACTCCCGGAAACCTGGGCATGGCTTTTTCGAACTTAGTTGATTTCGCAAGAAGCAACTTGAAAAGCACAAAGACTACATCCAAACAAACCTTACGTCTTCGTTCGGCTCATTCTTGCTTATCTCACCCTATTTCCTTACTTTAGCTTAGAAGTAGGCATATGGGAAGTTACACAAAGATGACTTATCGGTTGGCCTAAGCTTACTCGATTCCATTCTTTCCAATATCATATACGCCTAGTGAAATGCATCTATCTCCTCTCCTCCCCTTCTTTCTTTTTATCCATTTTATATACCTAGTCGAAGACTACTTAGATTATAGGGCGGGCTTTTCTACCCATTGACCGGGACCGATCACTGTGTTTGACCGCTCTTGGTATTCAGACCTTGGACTTTTTCGCTAGGAGCTAATCCATGCTTTAAGAGCTCTATACATAAAGAGAAGGTGTATTCACTTAAAGGACTGTGAAATCTACCCTATGCCCCGAAAAGTCTAGGCACCTAAATAAAGTAAAGATGGGATCCCTGACCAATAGATTAAGCTATCCAATGAGTTAGGAACCTTTTTTATTCCCCCTTGTCTTCTCCGCTTTGCTCTGTTACTCCTTTTGCAGATGGTTGGTCACCACTCTTAGGCTTTTTGTTCTCTGCTTGTGGTGGGTCTCCAATCTTGATCCGGTGCTGACTTAATAGGGAAACCTACCCAGAAAATGCCCCCTTTTCCGGTCCGGTTAACAAAGCCTGTAAACCAAGAGCGGAACGAAGAGCTAAAACGTCACCTTTACCCTTATCCTATTTCTTTCTTACTTGTAAACCAGACCGCGTCATTCCTTTTTTCTTTCTTTGGTAAGGAAGGGACGGCTATTCCCACAGGTTGATCTTGATAAAATGTGCAGCGGTAAGCAACTAATAATCTCGATGCAGGACTGCCGTTCCCATAGGTTCCTCCTCCAAAACCTTCTTAGGCGAAAAAGACTGGAAGGGCTTATTCCCACTGCTGATTACTGAGAACCTTCTACCGGGAAAGATTTCCTTCTATGCCTAGTGGTTTTTGAATTGGAAATGGGAAAGGCAGAGAAAATTTACTCAAATTCCACTATGTTATGTATACAATAATCGGGTTGCGTCTGTATGATCGGGGTGCTTTATCTAAACTAGGCAGGATAACTTGGCTAACTTTCCTACTCTTATAGCATCTCTGAACGGCAGGTTCCCTCAACCACCGTAACGAAGGAATGAATCTATTAAGTGGGAAAGAGCCCTCGTGGCAGCTATATCCGCGAGGATTCCAAGTGTTCTAATTCATCTCGTTACAGACCCACATCAAACATGCAACTGCTTGTCGCATACTCCTGCTACTCCGACCTACGCTTCTCACATCGCATCCTTGGTCCTTAAATGACGGTATATTCTTTTTCTGGGGTTCTATCAGCATAAATGGAGACACTTCCCCCTTCTTCGACATATGAATATGCCTCGCCCCGAAGATAAAGAAATCCTGAGTAAGGAGAGAGATTCTCCACAAGAACGAACGACCCATCAGGTTCGAACTGACTTAGGTTGGACCAGGACCCACCTATCTCCACCAAGAAGGAATCGCTTTGGTTACGCAGTTCAGTTGGCGATAAAAGCCAACCTAATCTGCGGGCCGGTAGGCCAGCCAACTAACTCTTCAAATGAAGAACTTATTTCCCCACACCTATCTCTATGAAACTTCCTTCATAGTTAGGAGAGGTTTTTTTTAGCTTTTTGTCTCTTTTACCGCAGGAAGTTCTCCAAAAGTATGAAAGGCCAGAGGGCTTTGTACCAACCATTCTAGTGTGGTTGGATTCTGTTCAACAGCCCAAGGACTTTCCGCACATTTTTGGTTCTTTCCACTGCTTGAAGTGATTGCGACAACTACGAAGAAACGACGAATCCCAACTACGGATATATAAGAACCGAAACTGCTCAGAGCATTCCATCCGGCGTAAGCATCTGGATAATCTGGAATGCGACGTGGCATACCCGAAAGCCCTAAGAAATGCATGGGAAAGAAGGTCAAATTAACCCCGAAAAAAGTGATCCAAAAATGGATTTGGCCTAAAGTTTCAGGATATGTCCGACCAAAGATTTTACCCACCCAATAGTAAAATCCAGCAAATAAAGCAAAAACGGCTCCCATAGAAAGTACATAATGGAAATGTGCAACCACATAATAAGTATCATGTAGAGCAATGTCTGGCCCAGAGTTTGCTAGAACTATTCCAGTGAGCCCTCCTATGGTGAACAAAAAGATGAACCCTATAGCAAATAACATGGGTGTTTTGTATTGTATCGAACCTCCCCACATGGTAGCGATCCAACTAAAGATTTTGATTCCTGTGGGCACAGCTATGATCATGGTAGCTGCGGTGAAGTAGGCATGCATATCAACGTCTAAGCCCACAGTAAACATATGATAAGCCCAAACTAGAAATCCAAGAACACCTATACTTATCATGGCATAAACCATGCCTAGATACCCGAAGACCGGTTTTCTTGAAAGGTCGATACGATATGACTAATAATACCAAATCCAGGCAGAATGAGAATATACACCTCTGGATGACCGAAGAACCAAAAGAGATGCTGGTATAATATTGGGTCTCCCCCTCCTGCAGGATCAAAAAAGGTTGTATTAAAGTTTCGATCGGTTAATAACATTGTAATTGCCCCCGCCAGTACCGGAAGTGATAATAAAAGTAGGAATGCTGTCACTAGAATGGACCACACAAAAAGTGGTATTCTATGCATAGTCATTCTAGGTCCACGCATGTTGAAGATAGTTGTTATAAAATTGATAGAACCTAAAATTGATGAAATACCTGATAGATGAAGACTAAAAATTGCTAAATCAACTGCTCCTCCAGAATGGCTGGTAATACCACTTAAGGGCGGATAGACTGTCCACCCAGTGCCGCTGCCCACTTCAGCCTATATTTCGCCTTATGTCGTGTATCCTTGATTGATGCAGCCTCAGATGCTTCAATTGTAGATTTGAGTATTGAGCGAAAGGTTACACCACCTATAGGTTCTGTATTACAGGCCAATCCTACTCCACTAGTGCCAATAGGCAGCATAGGGGAAAAAGCACAACACCTAGGAATAGGAATCAACAACACAAAAACTTTCTGAGAAATTACCCAGCAAGAAAACGTATGCGCGTGGGCGCAACGGATTTCGCTCCCGTGCACTCATCCCTTGCTTGTTCTTTCGGACTAGCACTCTTTCCCTCTCTTGGAAGTAGATTTCTCAGCTCCATGAGTCAAACGAAATAAGGCGAAAGGCCCACTACTTCTTCATTCATGGCTTATTGATTTGATTGATCCCCCTTTCGTATTCATTCGACCTGAGGTGAGGTTGGAACAAGAGTTTTCATAAAAAGAATGGTTCTTTTATGCAATTATGAACGGGCAGGCCTCTTGTGGATTCCTCCAACTCTATGAATGAAGGGGGGAGTATGAGGAAGGCCGATTTTCTTTCTATATGAAGATGAAAAAAGGATCCGGGTCAAACATTTCTTACTTTTGTTGAGTATGACTGAATGAGGAAGAGCTCCTTATGTGGTATCACTTTACCACCATCTGAAATGCGCGAAACTCCGATTGGTGGAAGCCAATCCATGAAGATTCTCCCTTCTCTTACGTGAAATTCCCCTCTTTCGGTAAGCATCCAGTATCTCAGCAAATGAACATTTCTCTAAGCTTATCCTGTAGCTTATACGTCGTTTGAAAGCTGCTCCAAGGATCCAACGAATAGCTAAGGTTTGTTGACGATCCCTGGCTACAATCCCAGGAACATCCTAAATAGTACCTGCGACTCCTACTTTGACCACTTTGCATATTGGCTTTATATTATCTACGGCGTCAACCATAAGTTTTATTACATCGTGTTCAGTTCGAGCTAGGCGGTGAAAAGTTTTATAAACAATAGCACGAACTCTCGTTCTTTTACCATCGATCATGCGAAAGTTTACCAATTTCTTGATCAATTCTTTTTGCTCACCATCAAAGTCCCCCATATAGCTGAGAATTTCTGAGCAATTGGAAGCCGCTTTCGATGACGAGGCCGATAAATTGATATTACGCGATCGTTACTGTCCATTTTTTTAGCTCTGCTCCCGAAAAGAGAAAGGAAAGGAGACTGATCTTGACGTCGGCGTTGGTTTTTCCAACGAAAAACAACATTCTTTCACGAACTTCCATGACACAATGCTAGTTGCCTTGTAATGCATACACTGGAGCGTTTGTCCCATCGACGAAGGCCACTATACGCATTTTCTGAAGAGCAACATTCTCTTATAACCAAACATCGCAAAGACAGAAAGGAGTATCCTGAACGTAAGGCCAATGGCTAGCATACTTCGCTAAACACTCACGATATTCAGCTAAAGCTGGATGCATATTATATTATATTATATTATATTATATCTTGCCTTGGTAGAGCGAAACTTTGAACCCAACACAAGTAACTCTCCCGGTTTAGCGATATTGATGGGTTTCAGCCTCATTCCACTAGCCCTAAAAGCATTCTAAATATATAAAAGAGGGGGAATGGATTCTACAAGAAAGGGCGGGCAAAGGTAGTTCAGGGGTCAATTCTTGGAGCATAGCTCATTTCTAAGTCCCCAACCCATCTCGTGCTCGTGCTGTACGCGATCGAATCTTGCGGCCGGATAGAGCAATGGAATCACCGAGTCGTATGAAAAGAGGGATCTTCTTTTTAATCTTAACACAAAGGCTAGCTCCCCTGGGGGTTGTCATATTACAATCATTTGTATTACTTTCCTACCAATCCTGAACTAGCTATGACCCTTATAGCGAGCCTCGCTTTACCGTTTCAGATAGAAACATATGGCGCTCCTAAAGTCGATTGGATACTGTCGGGGATATATCCCGCGGTATGACCCGGCTGGAATTGGCGACTCACTGGTGACCCGCCCGGAGCTTGGCGATTCACAGATAACCTGCCCGATCTTGGCGACTCATTAGTAACCCGGTGGGCGGGTCAGATAGAAGACTAGGCCCAAGGCCCAGAAGGCCGGCTCATGTTATGGTGGGCCGGCTTAAGAAGGAAGGGATGACGAATATTTCCTTTACGAGGAAGCAAGACCCGGACTTGTAATTAACTTGTAAGAGAAGATAGACTAGTCCTAGTCCTACTAGGACTCCACATGTAACCCGCCCCTCTAACTTATATAAGGAGGGGCAGGGCACCCCAAAGAGGGACAGGCAACAAGAAACAATATCTAGGGCTAGACACAAAGAGCCGGCTTACCGGCGACTCTCTCATGAGCATAATGAGACCTAGCCTCAAACAGCACGTAGGGTTATTACCGGATGATGTTTTCCGGGGCCCGAAGCTGTCTAAACCCTTGTCTTGTGCGTTGATCCGCCCTGCGTCTCTTATCCCAATCAACCCCTCTCAAGCTACTACATAGATGCGCTGGCCTCACGACTAAGTCCTTACACCTAGGACATCTGACGTGTCAATTCCACGACAGTTGGCGCCCACCGTGGGGCTCGCACACGGTGGTGTTGAGTTCTTGGAGGGCGCACTCTCAAGGATCGAGAAACTCACGATTGGCCGGTTGAAGAAGAGCCAGCACGAGACAATCACACAAGATTTTCTTTGGATCTGGGAGTACAGGATTTGAGTTGAAAAAAATAGGGTTGCATGGTGCGCGCCGCTGTGACCGGATGATCTGTCAAGACCGGATTGATTTTTCGCCGAAACTATGCGTGGGGCAGATCGCGTCCAGGGCGGCTGACATGAGTAATGGAGATTAGCATGGAACGACCGCGTGACCCGCCGTACGACCGTGGACAGAGCCGGCAAATTTATCGCTGGGAGGTCAGGATTATGGTTAAAGATTTTTGGAACTGGCAGATATGAGATTCGTGGAGATTTTAGGGTTTGCATGCGGCGCCTCACGCATTGCAGGGCGACCCGTTGAATTCGAGCAAAGATCGTTTTTTCAGCTGCAGATGAGACCGGACAGGAATCTGATTCGACGTCACCAATACATGTATGGATCCGAGTCAGATTGCTGCTCCTCTTCACGTCTACATCAGTACGGAGCAAGGCTGGTAATGATGGTTTAAACCGGCTGCAGAAATCCAAGGAGTGAAGAAACAATCATTGCATGGTGGGGCTCCTGAGGTTTGATGGAAAACTGCTCTCGTTTGGGGATCAGGAAATATTATTATAGTACTACTCTGCTGCTAGTTCAAGTGCAAAGCGATCAAGCAAAAGAAAAAAAAGATATATGTCCACGCGTACATGTGTGGATTTCTATTAAGATATTTTGTGTGAAGAAAATTGGAGTTTCTTAGATGAATTTTTTTTTATCCGAGTTGCCGAGGTCAACAAGAAGTCTGCAGCCGGCCGGGTTGATGATTATTGTCTATGGTTCTGTCAAAATTGCCGCTAAAGTCATAGTATGTTTGAGGGAGAACAGTACGCTCAGAAATTCTTTAAATACCGTCATGCAACAGCACGAGTGCATGGTCGCCTTTTCCGTCGAGCCGCTGCTCCTCCGTGACTGATTACTACTGCCACCCGGTCGTCTTCACTCGCCGGCGTCGTTAAACAGCCAGCACTGGGCCTCAACTCCAAGTTGCTAAGCCGCCCCTACGTAAAATCGCCTTTGCTGCTGTTACCGCTTCCGATGAGTACCGACGAGCATCTCCCGCCGTTCCCTTTGCTGGTGTTGCTACTGCCTTGGGCGTCGCTGGCTCTGTGCCGCGCCGAGCTATTGACTGTTTGTATGGCGTGGCGAGTTGCTAAGGATCAGTTACGAAGTAGCACTCGTTGAAGTGTTGTCTACATAAAAGACAAGTTGACAGGGACACCCAAGTTCAATGCATTGAGGAGCGTGGCTTACTTAAAAACCGGATGGATGCATGGTTATTTATTCGGATGTGAAGGCCATCATTTGGTCGGATTGCTATGCAGTCACTTTATCCAAAAGGCACATCAGGTGATATCCATTCAGTTTACTTTTTATCAGTACTTGTTTATTTTTTGTAAAAACAACCACTCTGCCCAATAGTATTCTTATACGCAGGTAAATTATTCATTACAAAAGTATTGATATACCGCGGATATGGAGCATGTGCCAGCATCATTTTTACTGGCGTTCGTCTGTGTCACGCGACTTCACGGACACGCGTGAAAGCCGCCACCCCTGCGGTCTGGTCTACATCAACACGCCAGCCGACCCTCCCGTCCACGCGGCTTACCGCGCTAGTGATTAACTCACCCGACTGCGCCGGCTTACAACGACGCTGCCGACTCTCCCTGTCTGTGCCGGCTTACAACGCCGTGGGCGGCTCATCTGTCTGCTCCCGCGGCCGGTTCACCCGTGAAGGATTCCAGTTTCACCTAGTGGTCATCAACTTCATGGCGGGTTATTTTCGGCCTAAACACATCAGTGATATTATACTACGGAGATGGAGGCACGCCAACATCTTTTGGCACAGGTGGTCTTCGTTATTCAACGGACCCTCGCACCGGCTTACCACGCCGTGGCCGTCTCTCGCGACCACGCCGGCTTACAACAAGGAGGACAACTCACCCATCCGCACCGGTTTACAATGCCACGACCGACTCATCTGTCTGTGCCGCCTCTGATGTTACGGTCGTCCTTACCGTCCGTCTCTCGCGGCCTGATCTACATCAACACACCAGGCCGCACTTGTCTAGATGAGTTGTTTATTGATTATGAGCAAGTCACTACTTGGGAAGCCCGGTTTTCTTCCAACAAACTGGAGGCAAATTATCATATATTATCAGCCGTCGTCTGCACTGGATGGTTCAATGAGCAGGCGCACGAGTCGCGCAACTACAATTTGGTTAACTTCGAACAACTAGTTGGAAGGAGCCATTGGCCGAGTTGTTGACACGACTCATATGGGATCATTTATAACCCGCCGCAGTCGCTTCAACCTTCTGTGGGTTCACATCGTGTTATCAACACCAATGATATACAAGTTATGCCGGTTTATATCACGGTTAAATATGGAGAATCTCAAGCCGACTCCTCGAGTCATCTTGAGACTCGGGGGCTACAGTGACATGACTCGGGAACCCCGGGTCGTTGGAGGGAATGATAACCCGGTTCTGGAGGCTACTACCATATTGATGAAAATTTAAAGGCCATCAGAAAATTGCCGGTTCAAAATAAATATTCCGGTTTAAAATCCGGTTCAAGAGATATCTCTCTCCCGCAAAGTTTTGAAGCTCTCAAATCCGGTTCAAACATCCGGCTCAAGGTAAATTTATATCTTACAAAGCTTTGGAGCCCTCAATATCCGGTTTACAAATTTCCAGTTCAAAAAGAAGTTATCTCTCGCAAAGCTTGAGTTCTCAGGAAAAATTAAAGGGACCAAAGAGAGTCTGTTACAAAGCACAACTCAAATATGGGTACCCTGCTTTAATGGCCATTGGGAGCTAATCGTATTCGAATTTAGTTTAACCCTTTTGGTGTGTGACCCTGATCGTATTCGAATCAGAGTCGTTAAATATTCTCATGATCACTAGGCGGCTTCCTGTTCAAACATAGGTCGTATTCGAACCAAAGAGAACATAGCTGTCAATACCCTTTTGATTGGCACACTGCCGAGCTCACTAGGGTGTTTCTTGATCGTATTCGAATCATAGCTCAACCCCTTTTGAGAACCGACGTGGATCATATTCGAATCAGCGTCGTTAAACAACTCTCAAGGTCATTTGGGGGCTTCCTGTTCAAACATAGGTCGTATTCGAACCAAAGAGAACATAGCTGTCGGTACCCTCTTGATCGGCAACGCCAAAGCCACTGGAGGTTATATGATCGTATTCGAATCTTAGCTTAACCCCTTTGGGACGGTTTTCTGATCGTATTCGAATCAGAAGCCTCAAAATTGTTGAAGTCTCTTTTTGCAAACAATTTTTGGATTTTATTTGAAGCTCTTTTTCATATGTAAAGTGTATATGAGTGGTTTCTATTTAAACCTGGCTTGATTTTCGATGATAAGTCGCCGGCTTATGACAATCATCATATATTTGGAAGTATTGGCTTCTAAGGATTGGGTTATCACCCTTACTGCACAGGTCATGTAAACCAGCAGTACAAATTCAATATCACAGTGGTTACATGTGAGATATTATGACCCGCCCTGCGGTAAACCGCCAAGGGTTCTTGTGATCTACTTGCGTGCAGGATAAGACTACATTTGGGTGGTTACCCGCCATGGTTTTTGACGTTAAGTCGCCAGGGCATATGTTGTTTAAACTTTGCAGGATTTACAGAGCTATGACTTACATAAATGATTAAATTCAAGCCCATCATAGATGGAAATTGGTGTCTCAAAAGGGTTATCAATTCTTGATTTTCTCAAAGGCTATAAGCCGCCGGGTTGTACAAATTCCGGCTTACAATGGAGGCGTATTAAATCGGCATCGGCCAAGAGCCGCCGGGTATTTAAACTCCGGATTGGCCTATCAGCAGATGAGGTATTCAAAGTCACTTTGGCGCAATGGCTATTAGTTTATCAATTGATATGATTTATTCTACAATGGAAAGAATAGTCCCGAGTCGCTACAGGCTTACGACCCGGCACTTGGGGACTACATTATTCAAATTGAGATTACATCAAATGTGCAAGTCCCATGTCACTGCCAGCATGCACCATGGCACTTTGGGGCTAATGCAAGATTACTTTTTATTGGCCTTGTTGAAGACCCGACTCATCATATTATGATAAACCGGCCCTTGGGGGCTACCAATTGCTCCTGTCAACAATTCAAGGTACATAAGTCTTAATCCATTATATTGAAGGATCCACTGTTTAGTTGGTAAAGCACAAAGCTCTTAACCTTGTGGACGTGGGTTCAAGCCCCATGGTGAGGGTTACATCATATGATTATTTTCAATGAAAAGTCCCAGCTCAGTATTATCTTACTAAGCCGGCCCTTGGGGGCTACACATTGCTGTTCAAATTTACATGATCATATTTATAAAGTCCCTGCTCATTATTGCATAATGACCCGGCCCTTGGGGGCTACACTAGTTGAAGTTTTTGAGAATCAGGCAATTACAAGTCCCAGGTTGCTGCAAGCATGACAACCCGGCACTTGGGGGCTACATAATATGGAATATTCAGTTTGTACTAGTGATTGGGATGAACAACATGGATTTCTTCAAAGTGGCAGTATTCATATTGAAGCAAGTCTTAAGCCATCGCTTTGTTCTGCTCAAGACTTGGGGGCTACAGGTATTATATTATTATCAAAGAAATATCTTCAATTTCTCTGTTTTGAGCAAAACTAGATTGATCCGGTGTCACCAATCATTATGACCCTATGTCTGTAAACCGGCATCATTAACAATCATAAACCGGCGTCGGCGACAATTATGACTTGGCATCATCTATTTATAACCCAGCAATTTTGGTACTCATAAACCGGCAAGTTTTATATCTTTAAGCCGGATGAATATAAGTTGAATATTTGAAGACCAATATTTTTGTCAAGTCAGAGCATTGAAAGCCGATTCAAGTGGATTGTTTCTTACAATATTTCTCTACAAGAGACCAATGCCAGCAAATTGACTCTGAAGCTGGCCTATTGACCCGGAGTTCTCAAAAGAAGTATCTGGATTTTTTGCATTCACAAAGTTTGAACATATCTATTAAAGGAGATTTTCTATGAATTCATGGGCATGTATCAAGAAAGAAATGACAAGGATTTAAAGATGATCAGGTGCCGGCTTACAAAATTTAACCCGGAGCACAACCTATCAAGTTTGTTCTTGTGTTTATTTTACAGGATCAGTTTAACATGGATAAATCCAAATTAAACTGGGGGCTAATGTCGGGGATATATCCCGCGGTATGACCCGGCTGGAATTGGCGACTCACTGGTGACCCGCCCGGAGCTTGGCGATTCACAGATAACCTGCCCGATCTTGGCGACTCATTAGTAACCCGGCGGGCAGGTCAGATAGAAGACTAGGCCCAAGGCCCAGAAGGCCGGCTCATGTTATGGTGGGCCGGCTTAAGAAGGAAGGGATGACGAATATTTCCTTTACGAGGAAGCAAGACCCGGACTTGTAATTAACTTGTAAGAGAAGATAGACTAGTCCTAGTCCTACTAGGACTCCACATGTAACCCGCCCCTCTAACTTATATAAGGAGGGGCAGGGCACCCCAAAGAGGGACAGGCAACAAGAAACAATATCTAGGGCTAGACACAAAGAGCCGGCTTACCGGCGACTCTCTCATGAGCATAATGAGACCTAGCCTCAAACAGCACGTAGGGTTATTACCGGATGATGTTTTCCGGGGCCCGAAGCTGTCTAAACCCTTGTCTTGTGCGTTGATCCGCCCTGCGTCTCTTATCCCAATCAACCCCTCTCAAGATACTACATAGATGCGCTGGCCTCACGACTAAGTCCTTACACCTAGGACATCTGACGTGTCAATTCCATGATAGATACTTTCTTTTTTATTGAATTAATCTAAGCCGTGGACTTTCCCACGTGAAGAACTCCTTCTTATGAGCTCATGGACTTGATCAATGCTAGTTCAAGTTCACGTCATATTAGGAAATTAGTTCATTAATTCGTTTATTTGCCAACGAAGAAGCCTTGCGCTACTCGGAAAGTACTGACTAGAGGGGGGCGTGTGGATCCACAGTCCTAGCCATTCTCACAACGGGATAATAAAGCGAACAAAGACCATGAGAAGAGATTACAACATCTAGAACGAAGCCTGTCAAGCCAACCTTCCCTCACTGCGAAAATGCAACATCCGGCGTACTCATTGGCTTTGACCTCAGATTCATTACTTGCTAGAGAAGTATTTTACATAACTGTCATAGTTCCAATGCGATAATCTTGTTAATCAGCAAAGTAGCTAGCCTAAATAAGGAGTTTACAATCGCTTGACTATAAAGTAAAGAGCGGCTAATGGGAGATTGCTTGAGTAGGCTCAGTAAGGGATTACCCGCGGGCAGGTTGAAAGAGCTTTCATTAATAGTATGAACTGGTGGATCAGCAAGATAGCTAGAGCTCCTTAAAGGAAAGCAAAATTCAATTCTACATTATATCAAACTATAAAGCAAAGATGAGGAAGCTGCGCCTTTACTCGCTCGAATTAGAGGAAAAAGGGGATATGCAGCAGTAACAGCTTTTCTTTCAATAGTAAGCAGGAAATGCGAATAAGAGAAGGGTAGAAGAAGCGATCCGCGCATTTCCTTATTACACAATGGATTTGACTCGTTAGAGAAATCATTTCTTAGGTATGCTACATTCTTTGAAGAAAGAGTAGGTTCTACTATTTAAGACTTAGAGGAAGTGATTTTCGGGAACTAGCAGACCAAGCCAATCAACAAGGAAAGCCTGTCAAGCAAGGAAGCCACCAAGCAAACCTTTAATAAGCATCTCTAGCGCAGTCACTTCTCTATCGAAAGAAAAACCTGCAGTCAAAACTAGTCACATTAGTGAAACAAGTGATTCGCTGACATTCAATTCAAATAGAAAGAGTTGTCACAGCTGCGACAAGTTGCTCTAAGAGGAAGGAGTTGGCTTACTTTCAATTCCTAATACAGCAAGAGCGGATTTTTTTCATGTAGCATTTCTACCCCTATAGGATTTCCCATCTTAACCGAGAATGGGTGCAGCCCACCCCATCTAAAGTAGCCTGAAATTCGTTCCTCTACAATCCGGAGCAGTCCGAACATGTACCGCGATCTGGACGGACAAAGAATGCCGTACACTTGAGTGACCCCCTTTTCTGTGACCACCACCAAATTCAAAAGAAGAGGTGAGATCACCCTAAAAAAATCATTTGTAGCTCTTAAAATATGGGCCAACCTCTCCATTAATATTGATACTCACTGCACCTCCTTCTACCACTTGTTTAATCCAACCTCTCCACTTCTCACTAAAGAAAACCCTTTTTAAGCAAAACCTCATGTAGAAAATCCCAATTCACCCTGTCATATGCTTTTTCAAAGTCTAGCTTTAGTATGACCCCCTCTTGTTTAGTCCTCCTAAGCTCATGAAACACCTCATGGATAGTGACCACCCCATCTAAAATATTTCCGTTTTTCATAAATGTCGTCTGACTCTTACTCACCACCTTATCTGCAACTCTCTCAAGCCTATTTGTCAGTACTTTAGTCACAATTTTCTAACAAACATAATATAAACATATTTGCCGATATTGCTTGATAGTTACAGCATCTTTCGTTTTAGGAATCAGAGTAACCACCCCATAATTAAGTCTTCTAAGTTGCAACTCCTCAGCATGCAGGCTATCAAGCATTCTTTTGACCATCTCTTTAACCATCTCCCAAAAATGTTTCTAAAAGATTACTGGTAAGCCATCTGGGCCCGGAGCTGTATTGGTTTTCATCTCTTTAACTACTAACTCTATTTCCTCCATAGTGAAAGGCTTAGTCAACTCTTCATTGTCTAGTTCTGATAGCATGTGCTCTGTTGACCAAGGGGCTTCCACCAAGAGAGATGTCCCCCCTGTCCTCTGAACCAAATAGTCTCTTATAGTAACTAGAAATGTGTTTTTGCAACTCTTTCTCATCTTGTATAACATTTCCTTCATGTTCCAAAGAAGCAATATTACATTTTATGTGTCTTCCATTGGAAGCACTATGCAAGAATGAAGTATTTGCATCTCCCTCAAGTAACCACTGACAAACTGACTGACAATGTGGACTGCGTGAGCAATGTCAGGCCGGGTCACAGTGAGGTACACAAGGCTGCCTACAAGATGACGATAGCGAGTGGTATCCCTCAAGAGGAGTACCATCACTAGGGCGCAATTGGAGATGGAGCTCCATGGGTGTAGCGGCAGTGTGTGTATCAGTAAGACCTGAGCATGAGATCAAATCCTGAGTATAGTGATGCTGAGACAGATAGTAACCATCATTAGTTTGATCAACCTCAATTCCCAGAAAATAACTGAGAGAAAATCAATCTGGCATCTTGAATTGCTCACTCAACTTTTTCTTCCCAAAAGCAATGTACTTCTGATCATCTCCAGTGATCAACATATCATCAACATAGAGAAGAAGCAAGGTACGACCGCGGTCAGATGTATGAGTGAAAAGTGCAGGGTCATGCTCACTAGAAGAGAAACCAGCAGCTTGAACCACAGAGCTGAACCGCTCAAGTCAAGCACGAGGTGGTTGCTTTTTTCCCATAGAGGGCCTTTCGAAGGCGACAAACATGACCATCAGGAACATCAATACCCAGAGGTGGCTGCATATAGAAAAAACTCATGTAGATCACCATGAAGGAAAGCATTTTTGACATCCATTTGAGAGATTTGCCAAGATCGAGCTGCAGCCACAGCAATCAGAGTACGAACAGAAATTGAAACAACGCAACCATACTATCTATTTACGATAATTTGATTGCTGACAACACGACAACATCACGCTTCTCTTTCTTATTCTTATTTATATAACTGTCACTTTACCGAGCCGGAAAAGTGACACCGTCACGTCTCAGGGTCGTATGCCTGGAACAAGAAGGGTCGTCGTACAATTTCGGCGATTACAAAAAAGAAGGAGGCGAGCTCCCTATCCCTCTTTGTCTTTCCACTTCCCTCGTTCAAGAACAAACACTTCGCCAAATTCTTTTGAGTCCTGGCCCGGTTTTTCCCCACTAACCAATTACGTTACGACCACTGAACAAACTTGGTTGACGAACATGGTTTATGCGCCGCTAATCTAGCGGCTTGTCGAGCATTTGACAAATTCACACCATCCATTTCGAATGGGATTTGTCCCGTGGACACACGAGCAATCCAACCCGTCGGATTTCCTTTTCCTCTTCCCATTCAAACTTCTGCGGGTTTCCCCGTAATAGGAAGATCTGCGAGAACTCTTACCCATATCTTACAATTTCTTCGGAATTGTCCGCTCATAGCATGATGGAATTGTCCAATTGTAGCCCGACGCGCTGCTTCAATGGCTCGATATGAAAGACGACCAGCTCTACAACTTTTGGTGCCATATCTTCCAAAACCAAGTTGTGTACCATCCGGTTCGCGACCCCTACTACATCTGCATTTAAAATATTTACTATATTTCGTACGTTTAGGATATAGCACGTCCCTTCTTATTTTGACTATATGAGATCCGCACTTTGACACCTGAAATTCCGTTACGAGTAGATACTTCCGTAGGAGCATAATCGATTTTCTGGTTAAATACATTACAAGATGTTTTTCCATACTTTCCGCATTCAGTTCTAGCTATTTCCGCACTCCCTAATCGACCAGAACAACAAATACGTATCCCCTCCACCCCTTTTGGCATTATTAATGGAATATCCTTCACTATTTTACTAAAAATGGAACGAAATGAGATTGGATTATTCCTTAGTTGAAAAGAGATGTCTTGAGCAATCAGAGAAGCACTTTGATAAACAGATTTGATCTTTACCGACTCAATTAAGGTATTAGTGTTTGTTCTATTAGACAAAAAAGATCGCATTTTTTGCACTTCGTTCAAATAAGAGTTGTACCCGTACGGAATTATCCTCTTTCTCAGTATGATCTCTATCATCATCTCTATTCCCTTTATCAATTTTCCTATCCTACCTAGGTCTATGAATTTCTCTATCAATTCCATTACCCATGAGGTTCCTACATTTGATCCTAAATTGAGCTAGGAGTTGTTTCCGGGCATACTCAAAAAAGGGTTATTATACACCCCAACCCCATCCCTTGGAAAAAAGAAGGTAGCACCGAAGAAAGGAAAGAGCGATATGGTAGTTTTTGTTGTTCCCGCGAAGCAAAGATCGTTCGCTTGGCGAATGAAGTGGATCAACCTCTTTTTGGCTCGGGCCAAACACTTTTTCTCGCTCGTAGAGCTTTCTAAAAAAAGCGATGCGAGAGCGTATTCTCTTATCTAAGCTTCCTCCCTTCGCTCCCCCCATCGTAGATGGTTCAGCCACACCCGATGCCACGAAATGATTGAGAACTAGGACGGGGTCGAAATGCATTTTATTCTTAGTATTAAAAAGGTATTGCATGACCGAATAATTCAAGGAGGGGCGCACAGCGGGGAGGCTCCTTTTTAGTAGATGACTCGTCGGGCCGTCAGAGCGGGACTTCTTTGGTAAAAACAACTTGATTCTATTCCTTTTTAGTAAGGAGGCGGCATTTCCCATAAGGAAAGGTATGTCATTTACAACCCCGGCGTATTGAGGCCGCTTGAAGGCCCCGCTCACCCGAAGTGATTTATCAAAATTCTTCTTTCTCGATGGTGATCGGTCATGGTATCCATAACGTTGCATCTTTTTCGGCCAAATCCGGATTTCGTTTTGCTTCTCCCGGTCGATCGACTCGACTCTTTTCCCTGCCCCCCGGCCTCTCACTTCGTTTCGTTCTTCCTCTGTACCCTCGCTTGAATGAAGACACCCGATCGGCCCGACTTTCCCAAATGTCGGCCACCAGCCCTTTTCCTGTAGTACGGGTCTTGATTTCTTGTATTTTTTTCGTTTTAGTCGTGGTGATCACCCGGGAGGAAAGAAATGAATGAATGTCCTTTTGGGAAAATGTAGAATAATACACCTACCGAGACGAAAGCCAAGGGCGAGTTTCGTAGGTGGACGTATCGAACTAAAATAAGATCTAAGATTGACATCTTGATACAATGATTTACCATAATAATAAATAGAGTCAATGGTGACAGAGCCGTGGGAAGAGCTGCTTCTTTTTTGCGGCGGGGGCTTCCATTCACCAGCGCAGACTACACTTAAGGGCGGACCAAGATTGGAGACCCACCAAGCAGAGAACAAAAAGCCTAAGAGTGGTGACCAACCATCTGCAAAAGGAGTAACAGAGCAAAGCGGAGAAGAGAAGGGGGAAGAAAAAAGGTTCCTAACTCATTGGATAGCTTAATCTATTGGTCAGGGATCCCATCTTTACTTTATTTAGGTGCCTAGACTTTTCGGGGCATGGGGTAGATTTCACAGTCCTTTAAGTGAATACGCCTTCTCTTTATGTATAGAGCTCTTAAAGAATGGATCAGCTCCTAGCGAAAAAGTCCAAGGTCTGAATACCAAGAGCGGTCAAACACAGTGATCGGTCCCGGACAATGGGTAGAAAAGCCCGCCCTATAATCTGAAGTAGTCTTCGACTAGGTATATAAAATGGACAAAAAGAAAGAAGGGGAGGAGAGGAGATAGATGCATTTCACTAGGCGTATATGATATTGGAAAGAATGGAATCGAGTAAGCTTAGGCCAACCGATAAGTCATCTTTGTGTAACTTCCCATATGCCTACTTCTAAGCTAAAGTAAGGAAATAGGGTGAGATAAGCAAGAATGAGCCGAACGAAGACGTAAGGTTTGTTTAGATGTAGTCTTTGTGCTTTTCAAGTTGCTTCTTGCGAAATCAACTAAGTTCGAAAAAGCCATGCCCAGGTTTCCGAGAGTTTAGATAAGATATGTCAGTTGTTGGAGGATCAATATTATCCAGGGGATCCATATATTATGAGGGAGTATAGAGAGGGGGTCTAGAGATAGTACAGTCTGTAGTGAACCTATTCATTAAATGGACTTTTCCCTTACCTCTCATCAGCTTCCCTTTCCCTCGCCGGTGCAGTGCCATCTGGATACCTCATAAATAAATCAAGTAGGCCGAGGGGCTATCTTCTCTCCCATGCTGGTGCCTTGCTTAACTCAAGTATAAAGTGGAAATTAAAGCCAAAATACGGGGTGATAAAATTCCATTTGAATCTTGAGATCCAAGAAGAAGGATAGCTTCATGAGTTCGTTCTGACTCCTAGCTTAGCTGGAAAGCTTTTGCTTGTATCTGGCAGTGGGTGTAACATCCATCATACTCAAACAGAAGAAGGTTTGCTTATCTAGCTCCAAGGCAGTTATAATCATTTACAGAACCAGGGTTTGCACCTACTGAGGAGGAGAAAGGGCCGACGACCCATACTAGAACTCCAAGATAAGATCTTTCCGTCGATCAGACGGCCGAGGCCTTTAATAAGGTCCGGTTGTGCCAACGAGTTCTTCTAGTTATGAATCGCCGTAGGGAGGTAGCATTACATTTTTATTAGCAAAATAGAGCTCCTCATAGAAAAGAATGGCGAAGAAAGTGTTAGAGTACTTTCTTTCTGTTCAGTCCTAGAACTTATTCTTTTCCGATCGACCTATCAACAGTAGCGATCATACCCCGTCGAGCGAGTTAGGAGCTGCTCACAAAGAAGGCCGAAACCAGATGAGATGGCCGAAGAAGATACCAGAGAATAGGTTCCTTCACCAAAGTCTACTTTATTTTAGAATTCAAATTCAATTGATGCCGCACAGGCTGACCATTTAAAATAGGTGGAAACGGGAGACTGGAGAAGATGATCACACTTTGGAAGAGAGACAGTCGCGTACCTGCCCCGGGAGGGGGCTTTTGTTCGATACAATCACTGAACTCAACCGCTTAGACTGGAGATGGCACTTGAAAACTCGTACAGAAATCTATCAACTTGACTTAGAGGAAGAAGTGGCAGGGGGTAGGTCGGCTGTTTTACGTCCGGATGGTTCCTCTTGTTGGCATGGCGTTGGTATGCCTCGCTATCCTTCAACTCTAGATCCGCCATCCTTCAAAACAACAACTACCAAAACACGAACTCAACGGCTTAGAACCGTAAACCATATACCTTCTCGGTAAAACACATCTCAAACAGATTATTATTGAAATGAATGGATTTTATCGCCTTAAGTAAGAGAAAAGGTTTGTGCTTTCGCCAGAAATTGACTACCTACCCATTGATTGGATTTCTTCTTCTCCCAGATCCAATAGATGTTTCCAATGAGTCATTGCCAACTGCTTTAGCAGGAATGATCGAAAGCAGCAGGGGTTTAGTGATCAAGCTCTCACTTTAAATTCCCTACCAGCAATACCAATCCCATGCTCTTCGATGGGCCTTACGCTCTGAAAAGAATCCTTCTAAGCTTTCCTCCTAAAAAGAACCTATGTTCCATTATAGACATAGAATCTATCGTTGACCTACCCAAAGTCTTCTTTTGGTTCCTAGAACCATGCAGGAAAATCACTTGAGCAGTGACAGGTCAGCATTAATGGTTTTGAGATGAAAAAAATCAGTCAAACAACACTGGCAGATTGGCAAATCGGGACCTTCACACTTGACCATCGTAAAGGGATCGTTGTTGCTTGGTCGATCGATCCGTCCTTCCACCCCAAAGCTGGTAATCCAGATCAGAGTTCTTTGGATGGCATGTAATGGATTTCATTATGAAAAGGGTCATTTTTTATGTTGTAAACTTCATATCCAGAGAAATGGATGACTGGCTGAGGGACATATAGATTACTTCAGATCTCCACCTTCCTATGCTATGTATGCCAACCTTGATCTAATAAGTGGTCTTAATTAATATGCAAGATAGGATAATATTATACAAATGGCTGGTTTTGTTCAATACTTAGGTAGGGCTGACTACGCCACCTCAGCAGCTGGGACTGGAATTGCTTACAATGCATCTGGCCACTGACTGAATTTGAAGTAGGGCCAGTGTATAAAGACCGGCTTATCTCTCTTAAGACTTAGTCCACTTTCTACTAGAATCAGATTTTCTAGTTTGCAAGCATGTGTGCCAGCTGTAACAAAAACTTACGGCTTAGGTGGATTTCTTTAGTCAGTCTATAACTCAGGCTTTTCTTTATAGGACTCCCACACAAGTAAGTAGCTAGCTAGCTGCTATTTCCAAAGCCAAAAACACTCCTGCATTCGAAAAGGCGAACCGCGCGGACCCGACTTCTTCCTTTTATGCTGAAACTAGGGCTCCCTCTGGGTAATTCTACCTATCCGTTTGGACCACGTACCTAGATCAAGTCAATCATTTCAATCTAAGTTGTCCTCACCTACAGCAAAAACAGAAGAAAGCAACAAGTTCTCCGTTTCCTGTTCCCAAAGGGTGTGAATGGAATCAATAATTTTATATATATATATATATATATAAAGTTGAAGTAAGTTGTATGCATTCGGTGCCCTCAAGTAGGTACGACTATGGATCATTCTATTCCTTTCCTTTAAGTAGTCCTAAAAAGCAAAACGTAATGGTAGAGGATGAAGGAAACAAAGAATGAAGTCTGCACCTTTGACTACTGATGAACCGCCATTTCGTTCTTTTCTTCTTTGTTCGGCTTTCACAAGCAAGATACCTTGAAGCAGGTGACAGTCTATAGCCCAGGAGAGTACCATTGCTGACATGATACAATTGGCCTTCCCCTTCAGATTTATTTAGAACTTCAAGCGTTCAAGGCAAGGTTGTGCAATCTCTCGTACCTGCGAGAAAAGGGCTTATTTACTACTTTTTATCGATCAATGGTCCACCGGTCCCATCCAATGAGTGGTATCTGAGTATCATAGTATCATAAGAAAGTTCATTTGTACACCCGCTTATCTTTCTATAGAAACTTATCTCTAAATGATTTTTAGATAGGATGTTTCTGGAATTACCCCTGCTACGTAGAATGGGATAGTGTCAACGTCCTTCATTATAGTACCGAAGATGCTCGTAGGCTGGTCGATGGAAAGGATGGCTTTTATTCAAAGAGATGGAGATCCTGGTTTAGCAGCGGTTGCCCGTCCTTGGGTTTATGTCGAGCTTTTCGTATTAAGCACTGGGAGCAGAGAAATCCTAGGGTTGCTTTGTCTTCCTCTTCTGTTCTTAAATATAACTGAAAAGCATCTGTTTCTTTAGTTGCCTCAAAGCTCAGGATCTCCCCATGTTTCTTCTGGAGATGTGTCAGTGGCTTTGCAATGATGCCGAAATGGCGAACGAAGCGCCTGTAATAGCCGGCCAAACCTAAGAAGCTGCGGACTTCTTTGACTGATTGCGGAGAAGACCAGTTGGCAATGTTCTTAATTTTGTGGGTTTCAGTGGCAACCCCATGCTGGCTGATAGTATGGCCCAAATAGGATAACTGGCGTTGAGCGAAAGAGCACTTTGAGCGTTTGACTTGCCATTGATCCCTTCTTAACAACTCAAGCACTGATTGCAAGTGGATTGTGTGATCTTCAAGAGAGGCACTGTAGACTAAAATGTCGTCAAATAACACCAGGGCGCATTTGCGCAGAAGGGGTTTGTTTGAGAGTGGCGTTCATGGCTCCCAAGAAGGTGGCTGGTGCTCCCGCGAGGCCGAAGGACATGACCTTGTACTCGTAGTGCCCTTCCAGAGTCTGGAAGGCTGTTTTGAATTCATCGCCAGCTGCCATACGAATCTGGTGATAACCAGCTCTGAGATCGGGTTTAGAAAACCATGAGGCACCAGACATCCAGGAGTTCTTCGACTATGGGCACTGGATACTTGCTGACGACAGTCATCGCATTTAGACAGCGATAATAAATACATAAACGCCAGGAGAAAAAAATATAAGATTTTTGGTCATAGAACCCCTGGTACCAATGTTTATAGAACTGTCCAGAATTGATAAAGAGAAGCAGCTTTGAAGTCATGGAGAACGAAAATAGGACCCTGGCTCGAGCCCATCTAGTGATTAAAGGTAAAGTGCTTCGGTACATTGGTGCAGGGGAATGCGTACCTACGCCTTTTAACTACCTTGGGGAGAGCGGACTCGCTGATGACCCTCCTTGGGAAACAAATGAAGTGGGTGGATTGGAGTTCGTCTCCGCCAATTAGAGATACGGTGCTGACCCAAGCTGAGTGAGTGAAGGCTCCGGCTTGACCTACTAGCTGTTTGCTATCAATAAATAACTAGCTGACAATATGCTATGCTTACTCTCCGAGCACTAAAGCTATCGAGAAGTGATGCAACAAAGGTTGTTGAAGGTAAAAACCGTCAAACAGAGAAATCTTAATCGTCAGAACAACGCTGAACCTAACTTGTACAAGAGTTGGTAAGAAAGTGCAAACGTTGAGTAAGAAATCGCCATAGGGCGGCACAAACAGAAAGAAAGGCTTCTGCCAATCGGAATAGGAATGCGAAATCCCAGTAAAAGGGTGTTCAGTCGAAGATAGGAGGATTCCTTTGATCCATACCGTCATCTGACGGACTTCCTGCTGACTTCGTCAATTGCTCTTTATCGCTTAATAGAAGGGAAATTTCATGAGATAGATGAAAAAATGAATATCAATCGAGAAAAAGCTTAAATAGACACAATTCGTAATAGATACAAT